>NC_081571.1:26143998-26186503 GCF_022355385.1 Mustela nigripes
CTCCAGTAACCCCAGCAGGACATTGAAGCTCCAGTAACCCCAGCAGGACATTGAAGCTCCAGTAACCCCAGCAGGACATTGAAGCAGTCAATATTTTAAAAATATTTTGGTGAGTTGTTTCTGTCTGGCAAATAATTCTATTTAAAGAAATTTTAAGATAACGGGCATAAATATTAGCAGGTGTGCTACAATTATAGTCACGTTCTTTTGTCCCGTTGAAACGTAATGAGGTGAGATAGGATCTGTGGAAAAATCAATTTTCAGATTTGTGTGATTTATTGTGTGGTGGTAAAAAATCAAAATAAGATTTAGAGGTTTGCACTATAAAATGAGGAAAGGCAAAAGGTTGGTAAATCAGTTTTTGTCTGAAGTGTGATTTAAAATGAAGAGGTGAAAGTGAAAGAATAAAATAATAATTTTTTAAAAGTTGGTGTCTGAAGTGACAGCCAGAGAGAGGACTGGAGGAAGGGAGGGCTGTGGTGACCCAGAGGGACTTGAGATAATGAAGCTACAGAGTCCTCAGGTGCCAGGGTTTTGCCCCCTGTCTGAATGTTCTCAGCATTGAAGCAATGGCAGTCTTTGTTCTCTTTTTCAAAAATCTAGCTCTGTCAGCTTCTTTTTCCACTTTGAGGAAATTTGAGCATCTTTGTTATTCATGACTTGCCTCACAAGATTAGACTGTGAACAACTTTTATTTCTTCACAAGTAACCAGCTTCTATTTTTCATTTCTTCCAATCTTGTGTGTACATTGTTGTTTTCCTGTAGGTTGCCTCCTCTTCATGGTTAGTGGGGTGGGAGCCCCACCATGCGTGCCACCCCCACTTGACTTCCTTCTCGGGATACTCTCACTGGCTGTGCAGTCAGCAGCAAACTTCATCCGTAAGCAGCTATCCTGGGACATGAAAATGGATGGGCTGGCCCTACCAGGATCCATTTTGTTACTTCCCAGAGATCCATTTTGTTACTTCCCACATGACCTCTGTCATTTCCATCATTATTGTTTTCATGCCTTTGGCTTTAGCCTTTAGGTTCCCTACATGAACAAGCAGATTATGTGAGCACTCATTCACCTTACCCTGTCTGTTAGGCAGGATAATGGCCCCTTCACAGATACCCACACCTGCTCCCTGGAAACAATGCATATGTCACATTACATGTCCAAAAGACTTTGCAGATGTGATAAAGCTATGGAGATCTTAAAATAGGGAGATGATTCTGGATTATCCCCATAGGCCTGTTTTGATCTGTTTGGGCTTCTGTAACAAAATACTGTAGACTGGTGGTTTATAAGCAACAGAAATTTATTTCACACGGTTCTGGAGGCTGGGAATTCTTAAGATCTCAAGGCACTGGTGGATGCAGTGTCTGGTGAGAGCCTGTTTCCTGGTTGACAGGCGCTGTGTCCTCACCTTGTAGAAGAGGTAGGGAGCTCCCTGGGGTCTCTTGTAAGAGCACTAATCCCAATCGTGAGGGCTCCACCCTCTAGATCCCAAAGGCACCACTTCCTACTATTAAACACATTGGGCATCAGGTTTCAGTGTATGAATTTTGGAAGGACACTTTGGAAGGACAAATACTGTTATAGCAAGGCCCAGTCTAATCACATGAATCCTTAAAAGCAGAGAACATTCTCCCAAGTGGAGGCAAGAGAGAGGTGGCCAGAGGGGAAGCTGAGAGATTACAACATGAGGAGAATTCAATATACTATTGCTGCTGCTTCTGAGATGCAGAAGTCCATGTGGAAGAACCACAGAGAGGCCTTTAACTGAGGGCAGCCCTCAGCAGACAGGCAGTGAGGAAATGGAGATCTCAGTCCTACAGCCAAAAGGAACTAGGTGTTGCTAACAATTGGATGCATTTGGATTGGCTTCCTTCCAGAGCCTCCTTATGACAGCAAAGCCAGCTGATGCCTTGATTTTGGTTTCACTTGACTCTGAGCAGAGAAAGCAGACAGGCCTATCTGGACCTCTGATCCACAGAACTGTGAGATAATGAATTTGTACTGTTCTAGGCTGCTGAGTTGGTGGTAATTTGTTATGGCGGCAAGAGGAAACTTGATATACTAATATATCCACACTACTGTTTATTAGTTACGAAAGCCAATTTATCTCAAACTGAAGTGAAGGGCCATTTTGTAAAAATTAGAAATTTAAAATTTTGTAATCTGCCATGGACTAATCCTTGTATAAAATACAACTAAAACAATGACAAGAAATAGCTTTTTTAAAAAAGTGTACAAAATATGAGCTCCAATTCTTTTGTTTTTATTCAACAGCATAAAGTTTCAAATTGCTATAAAAGTTTCTAAATGCTTACTCTTAAATATCTGCTTAACTCTTGCAGATTTGTGAACTATTTGTGGATTGGATCAGCATCAGTCCACAGATCACATTTTGAGTAGGACTGAGAAAAGCTCCATCACATCCAATTATGAGAATGTGAATATAAAAATTGGAAGTAGGGTATAAACAAACATCCATTGTTGAGAGGCTCAGCATTGAATAGTTTCTAGTCAATATGATGGTACTCACAGCTTTGTAAAATTGTGAGCCAGTTGCCATCAGTCATCAAAGCCACAGACCGGTGTGTGTCCCGGAGTCCAGTCAGTGCTGATACAGAAAATCAGTTGAGCAAATTGGGGTATGCAGGGAGAGGGCCAGGCATGGCCTGAGCTTCATGTCTGGTTTGTATGTTGCTAATTTACACACTGACATCAGCAGTGTCTTTGGTAGGAGATGACTGATCACTGGTTGAGACCTTGCAGTCCCGCTGTTCAGGTTGACAGTTCCAGGGTGATGACATGGTCATTTCATAATAAGGGAACTCTAGACAAACCTTGAATGGTTCAGGATTATTCCTATGGTGAGTTCTAAAAACAGAAAAGTATCTTTTTCTTCTGTTTCTGACGTGTTTGATGAAACTAGCCTTTAGAAAAAGAGGCATTTGTTTCAGTGAAAATGATATATACTCACTATAAAAACCTCATTGATACAGGAAGTACCAAGACAAGGAAGATTCATTTGCAGCCCCACAACCCAGAGATAACAACTGTTAACAGTTTGGTGATATTCTTCCAGTCTTCTCTATGCATGAGCATATGTGCCCAGATATATGAATATCCCTCTATGTAAGTGGGGTCGAACTCTAGATACCGTTCTATTCTTCAGTAAACACTTAGGCATTCTTCTATCGTGTCCAGTATAGGTCTACATCATTTTTAATGACTGCACACACAAGAGAATGTATGCACCATTGTTTTACATACCAAGTCTTACACTATTGACATTTGTTGGCTACATTTTTAACATTCTAAATAAAAGAGGTAAATGCCCATTTGCATAAATTGTCCTTTTGATAAGCACCTTGAGGTGGATTAGCTGTGTCAAAGCATAACTACACTTAACATTTACATGGCAGTCGCTGAGCAGCTGCTTTGCCGCAAGTCTGTCCTGGTTAGTTTCCCTCTCACAGTGTCTGACAGTTTTCCATGTCTTTGACAACAATGCATTGATAATTGCAGTGGGCCAAAGACATGTCTTCCCTGTTTAACACTGATGAGGTTTCATCTGTTTACTAGTCATTTGCGCAGGAGCACATGTGTGTAGCTTACATTTCCGTGTTCTTTGACTATTTTTCTATTGACTTCATTCTAATTGATACTTGAGAAGTTTTTGCATATTTGAGATTAGCCATTTGTCTATTATATATTACATATTTTATCTTAAAATATGTTAAGAACATATAACATGAGATCTAGCCTCTTAACAAATTCTAAATTGTACATACAGTATTGTTTACTATAAGCATGGTGTTGTACAGCAGATGTCTTAAACTTACCCATCTTGCATAACTGACACTTTATACCCATTGAATAGCAACTCTTTATTTTCCCCTCCCCCAGTCCCTGGTAACCACCATTCTTTTTTTTTTTTTTTTTTTTTTTAAAGATTTTATTTATTTATTTGACAGAGAGATCACAAGTAGGCAGAGAGGCAGGCAGAGAGAGAGAGGAGGAAGCAGGCTCCCCGCTGAGCAGAGAGCCCGATGCGGGACTCGATCCCAGGACTCTGAGATCATGACCTGAGCCGAAGGCAGCGGCTTAACCCACTGAGCCACCCAGGCGCCCGGTAACCACCATTCTAATCTCTGTTTCTAGGGCATTGACTATTTTTTTTTTTTTTTAAGATTTTGTTTGTTTGACAGAATGAGAGAGAGAGGAAGCACAAGCAGGGAGAGTGCAGGCAGTAGGAGAGGGAGCCATAGGCTTTCCATGGAGCAGGGAGCCCAACATGGGGCTGGATCCCAGGACTCTGGGATCACGACCTGAGCCAAAGGCAAACACTTAACCAACTGAGCCACTCGGACGCCCCGACTTTGACTATTTTAGATGCCTCATATAAGTGGAATCATACAGCATTTATTTACAAATATAATTTTTAATATAATCAAGTGTACTGATATTTATAGTTTCTGGTTTTCATGACTTTGAAAGGCTTAATTTTGGTGTTAGTTCAAGCTTGAGTTATGAATGCAGAGCAGGTGATCACCGGTTGACCTCTGACCTAGAACCAGGCAATCAGAAGCTCCTAACCTGCTCCCCATTCTTGAAACGCACCTTCTGCCCACCGGCCCTTCCCACAGCCGGAGCCATTTTCAAGGACGCCACCTCGAGAGCGCAGCGTGAAGTCGAGACTATCGGTACAACATACTGGGACCGAAACCAGCGCAGGCCTCTAGGTCAACTTGCAAGATCCTGGCGGGTGGGTGTGGACATCTGCTTGGCTCTCAGCTGCCCAAGATGAGCCTCAGAAGTAAGTTCTCTTGCTTATTGAGAGTCTGGAGTGGCCTGCCCCTTTCTTCAGGCTCTCCTTGTCCCTCTGTGTTTGGGAGTGAGTTTGCGAACTGACATTTACTCTGGGAGGGATACTGAAGAGTATAGCCAGAGGAGCAGTTTGAACAAATTGGTCATGGATTTCTGATAAAGTGTGATTCAACTGACAAGGACCATTTTTTCAGCTTGTGAGAGCCTTTTCATTATGAGTCGACCTTTTAAAAACCATAGACTTGGGGCACCTGGGTGGCTCAATGGGTTAAGCCTCTGCCTTCAGCTCAGGTCATGATCTCAGGGTGTTGGGGATCGAGCCCCGCATTGGGCTCTTTGCTCAGCAGGGAGCCTGCTTCCTCCTCTCTCTCTGCCTGCCTCTCTGCCTACTTGTGATCTCTGTCTGTCAAATAAATAAATAAATAAAATCTTAAAAACAAAGCAAAACAAACAAACAAAAAACAACAAAAAAACCACAAAACCATAGACTTAACTTGCCCAGGCTGTCGGTTCTCATGTGTTTGGTATCCTAAGTCCGTGTGAAGTCAGTGTGAAACATTCCGCCTGTGGAGACCGTTGAATAGACAGGGCGCTCTATGTGACTCCTCTCCTGGCAGACCCAGCATTCCTGACCTCTGGTGCTTGTTATGGCGCCTTTCCTTGGGGTTCACCCCTGTGGTTAAATTCTTTCCTTGAGGCCTGTGCTGGTGTACTTGACTGTACACTGAGATCAGTTGCTTGGCTGAGTATTAATGCTACCACAGACACATGTTATTTTTATGGTACAGCATTTGGCCTAGTGCCCATCTTATAGAAATATCATTGTTGATGACACAGTGTAGTGAGAAGATTTAAAAATTGACTTCCCGTGAAACAGTGCCAGGTGATTTAACTTCTAGCCGTGTCACTCAGCCTGCCTACTTGGGCAGAGTTTAGCAAGCCAGTCCTTTAGGGGACCTGTAAAAGAAAGCCCCTTTGAATGAAGTCCATTATTGTGAAATTTCCTCATTGAAAGAAAGGTTGATTGAAATCCAGGTTATTTCTGAGATGAGCAAGTTCTATTAAAAAAAAATAAAAAAGATCCATTGTTCCTCAAGTCAACATAGCTAAAAATTCAGTATTTTAATGAGAAATGGGCTGCCCAGTGTCAGAAATCCTGTGAGGTTAATGGCAGTTAAACATAGGCCCAGCAATTACCATTGCAGGGGTGAAGGGCAGGCTGTCCCAGAATGTGCTGCCTTGGCATATTATTTTAAATAAAAGTTACTTGAGAAACAGCCAGTGCAAAGACAGACCTTCCTTTGTCCCTCCAAAGTGAAAACTCATTTCCCATGTGAAAGGGACCCTCCCTGAACTAAGAAGTAAAAAGATGCCCTTATAGGAACTTTAATGCCAAGAAAGCTATAGAAACAAACCTTGTTACTTTTTTTTTCAACTAATCTACTACCTCAGCCCAAATCCTGCTCAAATTCCTTACTGATCACACCTCCCAAGTATCCATTTTCTTTATCCTGTTAATTCCTCACAAATTTATTTTCTCTTTGTATGAAAACTGGTTATTTCTTTACGTCTCAATTTCCCTTATTAGAAACATCCTTGGGTGCCTGGGTGGCTCAGTGGGTTAAGCCGTTGCCTTCGGCTCAGGTCATGATCTCAGGGTCCTGGGATCGAGTCCTGCATTGGGCTCTCTGCTCAGCAGGGAGCCTGCTTCCTCCTCTCTCTCTCTCTCTCTGCCTGCCTCTCTGCCTACTTGTGATCTCTCTCTGTCAAATAAATAAATAAAATCTTAAAAAAAAAAAAGAAACATCCTTGATATCACTATTGGATTTACTGTTATTTTATGTAGATTAAATTGCTTCACTTCTTAAATTGTTCAGTCTAAATGGGAATACTTAATAAGTTACTGAAAGGCTTGCTAAGGTCTGTTTTAACTGAAAGATTCTGTGACTCCAGAATTCTTCACCCACATGATTATTTCAGGGGTCTACTTCCAGTATTCATTCGGTTCACTCCACAAATATTAATCAAGGTTCATTCAACAAAGATTAATCGAGCACCTCTATGTGCTATATAATGTCCTGGGGTGCCCTGGTCTATATGGTGATAAAGAAGAGGCACGATCTCTCATGGTGTTCACAAGGTAGCCGGGGAGCGGGACATGCATTTAAATCAAACCAAGCTAAGAATAAGCATAGAATGGATGTGAACCTAATGAGAAAAGAGAGGACCGTTTAGATCTTGTCAGATAAATTTCAGTTCAACTGAATGCAGCAGATGGTTTTTGAGTATTAGACCAGACACTGATCTGTGCTGAGTATTAGAGAGATGGGCAGGAGAGCATTCTTGACTGCAGAGCCATTTGGAATTGTACCTGCATAACATCCACATAACATCCCCTTTGATTTTGTTGGTTGACTTGTGTAGGCTTGACTATTTTATCTGCTTTTCGTCCTATACTTTTAAGTATAATGATGAGATAGGTCTTGCTGGTAGCCATTTGAAGATGTGGAGCTGCCTTTCTGGGTTTGTGAAATTGACCTGAAGAAAATCTTTACATGATTATGGCTTTTGAAACTCCCAGCTGAGCTGCTGAACTGACTTAAACTCAGCAGAGTTGAGAATTATTATTGAACATCTATCAAAAAATTGTAGTTTTTGAGTCAAAGTGATCACAGGATGTGCTCATTCCTTTATTCAACACATCTGAGTTTCTTCTGTGTGTCAGGCACTGTTCTGGTCACTGGTGAGGGCAAGAGTGAACAAAGCAATATGAGTCCCTGCCCACTTATGTTCCCTTTAACTTAAGTATTTTCACCAGCTGGGAGATCCCTCCCTTCCTGGGAGCCATCCCATTTTCAAATAGTCCTAAATACTTGAAAGATCTCTATTGTACTGATATCTGAATATCAGTATTGATATCAATATTGTACTGAAATCTGTTTCCCTGTAGCTTTTATTTGCTAGTGTGAGGGTCTATTGCTGAGCTGCTCTAGATCTGTTTAAACCCTCTTTCACATGGCTGTCCTTCAAATATCTGAGAAATGCTCATGTTCCTTTTAAGCTCCCCATTTTGTTATTCGGTGTAGAAATATGCAGAGTGTGGAAATGTGTAGAAATATGCAGAGATACATGAGAATGTGGACGTGACTTAACAATATAAATCAGTGGCATCATGATCTTGCTTGTTGTATTTGTTCTTTAGTTCCCTGAATCCCTGAAATACAGGTATGGTAACCATCCCTCCACCCATGGTTGAAATGAAAACTTAACCGTTGCTCAGTGTATAGTTTCCAGAATACTCTCCTATGCATAGTCATTTGGGGCTCACTGCAATATCGGTGGCAAGTGTTATCCCCATTTAGCAGATGAGGACAACAGAGATTCTAAGAAGGCTGAGTGGCTTAATAAGGTGTCAGAGTACTATTCCATGAACTGGGTCTTCAGACATCAAAATCCGTGTTTTTCATACCACTACATAGCTCCTCTCTTCCTTGCTGGTTTTAAAGTCGAAGTGATGCTAGGCTTTAGGATATTCCATCATTTGAAAGAAGTTTTGGGAAGAACCCTAAATTCAGTTCAGAAATATTCTCCACCTGATTATTAGGAGGACTGAGCAGGGGCAGCTCCTGTGTACACATGCCCCCTTTCTACTCTTCCCTTCTGGTGACTTACCTTTCCCCTCTATTCTTTAACTTTCTTTTTGCTCTTCTCTTGCATTGATGAACAGACATGAATCTTCCAGACTGGAAAGGTCTGTGACTTCAGAGCTAAAGCATCCTCTGACCCTGGCAGGAACTGAGAGCAGTTTCTAAGTATGTCTGAATCTGCAGGGGCCGGGGGGGATGATAAATACATTCCTCAAGCCTCCAAATTGAAATGTATTTGTTCCAGCAATAGATTTTTTATGCCCAAAGTTAGGAGGCGGTGAGAAAAACTCACACAAAGGAAAATATGATACTTGGTAACCTACAGCAAAGCTGGAGTATTAGTTAAGGACACGGATACCAAATGTAAAATTGGATAGTGCTTTTATAATCACATTCCCAAAAAGCTGCTAACACTGCATAGGAGTAGGAAGAACACCAGACCTTGTGAGAAGGAACGAGGCATGAACCCCTTAGAGGTGGCAAAATTAAATGAGCATCTCACGCATTAATTTGCAAGGGTAAGAGATCTTTTCTGTCTTTTGCTAAAAGTGACTCTGGCAGCTCACTCCTGCTGTACATTTAATCAACAAAGAACACAAGTCTGGGTAGTAAATAACTTACAGAGACTATGATTTGTGTTTAAAATCTGCTTTAATATTCCTGTAAACTATCACTATAGGTCAACAGAGCTCACTATACTGCTTTTTCCATTTCTCTGCCAAGAATGCTGTAATTAAGCAGCCAATAATCAGCTGCTTTTTCTCCCATGAAAATCTCAGTCACCCTGAAAGACAGCACCAGCGGTTTGTTTTCTGAAAGTCAAACCAGCTAGTTCATTATCGGTGAGAGGTCCCTCCCTTATCTTCTGCTGCGCAACAAAAGGGCATTTGCGAGGATTGTTCCTTTTCCTGAGAGGTAGCATCTACTCCCCACTGAATTTCATATTTCAGATTTATTTATACTCTTCTTCCCACAGAAGGATTTCGGTGGCCTACAGCAAAAGAGGTGCAATTCAGTTTAGTTGAACCAACATTCATCAAGTGCTAGATTTTTTTAGTGGGACCTGAGGATACAGATATGACTAAGGTCTCTGCCATTTTTAAGAGCTTAGAGGGGAAAATTGCTGCTCTTACTAGGATGTAGTTGTCCCAGTGATGAGGCTCTGCTTAGGGAACTGCGGAGAAGTGATGGTATGGTAAGGTGGGCAGTGCCTCCCTGCCCTGGGGGACCTCAGGGAAGGTGTAGGCTTAGATGAAAGCTTTAGATTTTAGAGGTCTAATGACACCATCGAGATCAAGTGACTTATGAAAAGCACAGGCAGCCCAACTGTGCATCTTAAAGGTGACAACAGAAAGGAATGATTGGTGAGCATTTCGCAGAACCCTTTTACAAATCCAGATCAATATTTGTATGTCTCTCCTCACAATGAGGATCCTGTATTTCAACAATATGAACATATTTACTCTTCTGCTGAGTCTAATAATACATCCCAAATCATTCCCCTGTTGTTTTGCCCTTACCATTAAGCAAAGCTACTAGAAAGAATTTAGGATTTATTTGCACTTCTTTTTCCTCACCTGGTATCCTAACCTAACCCTACTGAGGGGTTATAGACAAATACTTTATTAGATTGTGTTCATAAATCACCTGCATTCCTTGTTTATTTTTTCCCCTTCAGTGTGGCTATAATTTTCATTTGAGATACAATTAGATTCATTTGTTTCAGTTTGCTTTCAATTTTGGGTTTTTTTTCTTCTCTCTTCCCGTTATTATTGATTGTGTTTCTTTTTGAACAAGAGATCAATATGCTTTCAAAAGTAAAAACTATACCAAAAAATTATGCTTGGAAGCATGAGTCTTATATTTCTTTTTCACCTGCACCTTGCAGGGAACCAATTTCATTGCTTACTGGCTTACTAGTTCTGACTTTTTGCTGATATTAATAGTGAGGGAAAATATGCATTTTTCTTATTTAAAAAATACACCTGGGTGGCTCAGTTGGTTGAGCAGCTGCCTTTGGCTCAGGTCATGATCCCAGCGTCCTGGGATCGAGTCCCACATCGGGCTCCTTGCTCGGCGGGGAGCCTGCTTCTCCCTCTGCCTCTGCCTGCCATTCTGTCTGCCTGTGCTTGCTCTCTCCCCCCCCCTCTCTGATAAATAAATAAAATCTTAAAAAAAAATACCCAGAAGGTGACATACTACATATGTGGGTTTTTTTGCATTTTGCTTTTTAAAAAAAAATTTAAATTCCAGTTAGTTAACATACAGTGCACTATTAGTTTCAGGTGAACCTTATAGCGCTTCAGCAGTTCTACACCTGCGTGCTCATCACAGCAAACACACTCCTTAATTCACATCACCGACTTTTCCATCCTCCTAACCCACCTCTACTCTGATAACCATGCTTGTTAACACTCTCTAGTTAAGAGTCTATTTCTTTCTCTTTTCTTCTTTCCTTTGCTCATTTTTTAAATTCCACATATAAGTGAAATCATTATGGTATTTGTCTTTCTCTGACTGACTTATTTTGCTTAGCATAATACTCTCTAGCTCCATCCATGTTGCTGCATATGGTAAGATTTCATTCTTTTTTTTTTATGGCTGAGTGATATTTCATTGTGTATGTATACATATATCTATAGACCACATCTTCTTTCTCCATTCATCAATTGATGGACACTTGGACTAATTCCATATTTTGGTTACTATAAAAATGTTAGTATAAACTATTGGGGTGCATGTATCCCTTTGAATTGATATTTTTGTATTCTTTGGATAAATACCTAGTAGTGTAATTGCCAGATGGGAGGGTAGTTCTGTTTTTAACTTTTTGAGGAAACTCTATACTGTTTTTCGGAGTGGCTGTACCAGTTTGCATTCCTACAAGCAGTGTAAGAGTGCTCTCTTTTCTCTGCATCCTTGCCAACCACTGTTTCTTGTGTTGTTGATTTTAGCTATTCTGACAGGTGCGAGGTGATATCTCATTGTAGTTTGGATTTGCATCTCTCTGATGATGAGTGATGTTGAATATTTTCATGTGCCCTTTAGCCATCTGGAAGTCTTCTTTGGAGATATGTCTGTATATGTCTTCTACCCATTTCTTGAGTTATTTGTTTTTTTGGGTGTTGAGTCTGAAGAGTTCTTTATAGATTTTAGAAACTAGCTCTTTATCTGATATGTCATTTGCAAATATCTTCTCATATGCTTTGTTTATTTTATGTAGTTGTATCTATTTCCAGTCTATTCCCTTGATTTGTTTGTCTATTTGTATGCCAATAATACATTAATTATAGAAGCTCTGTGGCATGTTTTAATGTCTGGTTTAAAGTCCTTAGAACTTTTCCTGTCCCTGTTCTCTTAAGCATTCTTGTGTGCTTCCTTTTCCATGTGAATTTTAGGCTTGTCTTTATCTGACATTTAATGTTCAATTCTCCTTATTCTTGAAGGGTTCTAGGACTCATTGTTAGAAGCTATCTCTAAGAATCTCCCTTCTCATGCCCCATAAATAACTGCAGTTATTGATGTTATACATCACAGCTTGTGGGTATGTTGGAGAAGTAAAATGGTAATTCTTAACCTTGGCTATATGTTAGAGTCATCTGAAAAGCTTTTAAGAATTACTGGTGTCAATACCCTCCATTAAATTAGAATTCCTGAGGTTTAGGTCTTGGCATTCGTATTTGCCTTTTTTTTTTTTTTTAATTTTTTTGGTTTTTAATTTTTTGTTAAAATTCAATTCAAGGCAGCTGGGTGGCTCAGTGGGTTAAGCCTCTGCCTTTGACTCAGGTCATGATCTCAGGCACCTGGGATCGAGGCCTGCTTTGGGCTCTCTGCTCAGCAGGGAGCCTGCTTCCCCAACTTCTCTCTCTTTGCCTGCCTCTCTGCCCACCTGTGATCTCTCTCTGTCAAATAAATAAATAAAATCTTAAAATTCAATTTAGTTAACATATCCTATATCACTACTTTTAGGGGTAGAATTTAGGGATTCATCAGTTGTATATAACACCCAGTGCTCATTACATAAAGTGCCCTCCTTAATGCCCATCACTCAGTTACTCCTACCTCCACCCACCTCCCCTCTGGCACTCCTCAGTTGATTTCCTATAGTTAAGAGTCCCTTATTGTTAGCCTCCCTCTCCATTTTTATCCTATTTTATAGTTTTCTTTTATTTCTACTATGTTCATCTGGTTTGCTTCTTAAATTCCACATGATTAAATTCCATATGGTATTTGTCTTTCTCTGATTTATTTATTTATTTTTTAATTTTTAAACATTTATTTTCAGCATAACAGTATTCATTGTTTTTGAATCACACCCAGTGCTCCATGCAATCCATGTCCTCTATAATAAAAAATGGGCAGAAGATATGAACAGATACTTCTCTGATTTATTTTGCTTAGCATAATATCCTCTAGTTCCATCCACATCATCACAAGTGGCAATATGTCATTCTTTTAGATGGATGAATAATATTCCGTTTTATATATTTGTATATATAGATACATATATATCTACACACACACATCTACATACACTACATTTTTATCTATTCATCAGTTAGTGGACATTTGGGCTCTTTCCATATTTTAGCTATTGTGGACATTGCTGCTATAAACATTGGACTGTATGTACCCCTTCCAATCAGGATTTTTACATCCTTTGGATAAATACCTGGTAGTACAATTGCTGGGTCCTAGATAGTTCTATTTTTAACTTTCTGAAGAACATCCACACTGCTTTCCAGAGTGGCCATACCAGTTTGCATTCTCACCAACAGTGTATTTAGGCTCTGCTTTCTCCATATACTTGCCAACATCTGTTGTTTCTGGACTTGTTCATTTTAGCCATTATGACTGATGTGAGGTGGTATCTCATCGTGGTTTTGATTTGTATTGCCATGATGATGAGTGATATTGAGCAATTTTTGCTGCATCTGTTGGCCATTTGTATGTCTTCTTTGGAGAAATGTTTGTTCATGCCTTCTCTCCATTTTTTGACTGGATTTTTTTTTTTTTTTTTTGCGGGGCAGGTGTTGATAAGTTCTTTAAAGATTTTGGATACTATCCCTTTATCTAATATGTCATTTGCAAATATCTTTTCCTATTCCATAGGTTGTCTTTTAGTTTTGTAGATTGTGTCCTTTGCTGTACAAAGCCTTTTTATCCTGATGGAAGTCCCAAAAATTCATTATTACTTTTGTTTCTCTTGCCTTTGGAGGTGTCTCCAAAGCAAGAAGTTGCTGTGACTGAGGTCAAAGACATTGCTGCCTGCATTCTTTTCTAGGATTTTCATGGATTCCTGTCTCACATTCAGGTCTTTCATCTATTTTGAGTTCATTTTTTTGTATGGTATAAGAAAGTGGTTCAGTTTTATTCTTCAGCATAGGGGTGTCCAATTTTCCCAATACCATTTGTTGAAGAAAATGTCCCCCACCCTCCATTAGATATTCTTTCCTGCTGTGTTGAAGATTACTTGATCATAGACTTGAGGGTCCATTTCTGGGATCTCTATTCTGTTCCATTGTTCTGTGTGTTTTTGTGCCAGTACCGTATGTCTTGATGATTATAGCTTTGTAATATAGTTTGAAGTCTGGAATTATGATGCTTTTCAACATTCCTTTGATTATTTGGGGTCTTCCATTGTTCCATACAAATTTTAGGATTGTTTGTTCCAGCTCTGTGAAAAATGATGATGGTATTTTGATAGGGATTGCATTGAATGATCAAGGTGATGCTGATCTCATAGGACAAGTTTGGAAATTTTCCTTCCATTTCTATTTTTTGAAACAGTTTCAGAAGAATCAATATTAATTCTTTAAATGTTTGGGAAGCCATCTGGCCCTGGACTCTTGTTTGTTGGGAGATTTTTGATTATTGATTCAATTTCTTTGCTGGTTAAGGGTCTGTTCAGCTTTTCTATTTATTCCTCATTCAGTTTTGGTACTTTATGTTTCTAGGAATGTATCCATTTCCTCCAGATTGCCCTATTTGTTGGCATATAATTGCTCATAAATTCCCTTATAATTATTTGAATTTCTTTATTGTTGGTTGTGATCTCTCCTTTTTCATTCATGATTTTATTTATTTGGGTATTTTATCTTTTCTTTTCAGTAAGTCTGGCTAGGAGTTATCAATCTTATTCTTTCAATGAATGAGCTCTTAGTTTTATTGACCTGTTCTACTAGTTTTTAAAATTTCTATATCAGAGTAGAAATCAATCTTTATTATTTCTCTTCCCTGCTGCATTTAGGCTTTATTTGCTGTTCTTTTTCCAGCTCCTTTAGGTGTAATGTTGCATTGTGTATTTGGGACTTTTCTTGCATCTTGAGGACAGCCTGTATTGCTATATACTTCCCTCCTATAATGACTTTTACTGCATCTCAAAGGTTTTGGCCTGTCATGTTTTCATTTTCATCTTCTTCCATACATTTTTTAAAAGTTTTTTTTTTTTTTTAAAGACTTTGTTTATTTGTCAGAAAGAGAGGGAGAGAGAAAGAGAGCAAGCACAGGCAGACAGAGTGGCAGGCAGAGGCAGAGGGAGAAGCAGGCTCCCTGCCGAGCAAGGAGCCTGATGTGGGACACGATCCTGGGACGCTCGGATCATTATCTGAGCCAAAGGCAGCCATTTAACCTACTGAGCCATCCAGGCATCCCTTTTTAAAAGATTTTAAAAAGATGGAGTGAGGGAGAGAGCACAAGCAGGGGGGAGCATCAGAGGGAGGAGGAGAAGTAGGTTCTCCACCGAGCAGCCTGATGTGGGACATGATCCCAGGACCCTGGGATCATAACCTGAGTTGAAAGCAGATGCTTAGCTGGCTGAGCCACCCAGATGTCCTTTGATTCCATGTCTTTTTTTTTTTTTTTTTAATTCTTTAGTTTCCTGTTTGAACCGCTCATTCTTCAATAGGATATTCTTTAACCTCCATGTATTTGTAGTCCTTCCAAATTTTATCTTGTGGTTGATTTCAAGTTTCATAGCATCGTGTTTTGGAAATATGCATGGTATGCTCTCAATCTTGGTTGAGACCAGATTTGTGACCCAGTATGTGATCTGCTCTAGAGAATGTTCTTTGTGTACTTAAGAAGAATATGTAGTCTACTGCTTTAGGATGAAATGCTCTGAATATACCTGTTAAGTCCATCTGGTTTAGGTGTTATTCAAAGCACTTGTTTTCCTGTTATCTTCTGCTTAGGTGATCCGTCCATTGCTGTGAGTGGGCTGTTAAAGTCCCCTACTATTATTGTATTAGTATCAATGAGTTTCTTTAATTTTATTATTATTTGGTTTATGCATTTGGCTGCTTTCAAGTTAGGGGCATACATTTTTATAATTGTCAGATCATATCATCATCTTTTTTTTTTTCAATTACAGGTGGAAGCCAATAGTTATTTATTAATTTATTTAAAGATTTTATTTACTTGAGAGTGAGAGAGTGAAAGAGAGAGAGAGATCATGAGCAGTGGGGAAGGGTAGAAGGAGAATCAGACTCCCCACTGATGAGAGAGCCCAATGTGGGACTTCATCCCAGGACCCTGGGATCATGACCTGAGCCAAAGGCAGATGTTTAACTGACTGAGCCACCCAGGTGCCCACATCTTCTTGTTGGATAAACCCTTTTATTATGATATAGTGTCCTTTTTATTACAGCCTCTGGCTTAAAATCTGGTTAGTCTGATATAAGGATGTCTACTCAGCTTTCTTTTGATGTCCATTGGCATAATAAATCATTCTCCACTCCCTTACTTTCAATCTGGTGGTGTTTTTGTGTCTAAAATGATTCTCTTATAAGCAGTATATTGACGAGTCTGTTTTATTTATCCAGTCTGATACTCTTTGTTTTTCAATTGGAGCATTTTGTCCATTTACATTTAGAATAACTATTGAAAGATATTAATTTAGTGCCATTGTATTACCTGTAAAGTTGCTGTTCCTGTATATTTTCTCTGTACCTTTCTGGTGTTTGTTACTTGTGGGCTTGCTCTCCACTCAAAGGATCCTCTGTACTATTTCTTGCAGGGCTTGGTTAGTGTTCACAAATTCATTTAGTTTTTGATTGTCCTGGAAACTCTTTATCTCTCCTATTCTGAATAGCAGTCTTGCTGGATAAAGTATTCTTGGCTGCATATTTTTCCTATTTAACATATTGAAGATATCATGTCAGTCCTTTCTGGCTTTCCATGTCTCAGTGGACAGTTCTGCTTCCAGCCTACTTATGTGTTTACCTGTTTAGGTTAAGGACCTCTAGTCTCAAGCTGCTTTCAGAAGTTTCTGTTTAACTTTGTAATTTGCAAGCTTCAGTAAAATGTATCAAGTTGTTTGACCTATTTTTGTTGATATTGAGGGGGTTTCTCTGTGCCTCCTGGACTTGAATGCCTATTTCTTTCCCCAGATTAGGGAAGTATTCAGATACAATTTGTTCAAATAAACTTTCTGCCCCCTTTTCCCACTCTTAATCTTCTGGAACTCTGAAAATATGGACATTATTTCACTTTATGAAATCACTGAGTTCCCTGAGTCTACCTTCATGTTCTAATAGTTTTCTTTCCTACTTCTTTTCTTCCTTATTTTCCATCATTTTATCTTCTATATCACTTATTCCCTCTTATGATTCATCCGTCCTCATTTTTATGGCCTCCACTTGGGTCTGCATATTGGTAATAGAATTTTAAATTTTGGCCTGACTAGATTTTAGTTCTTTTATCTCTACAGTAAGGGATTCTCTAGTGTCTTCTGTTTTTTTTTTGCTTGCCCAGGTAGTATCTTTATAATCATTGTTTTAAATTTTAGTTCAGACATTTACATACATACATATTGATTAAATCCCTAGCAGTGAGTATTACCCCTATTTATTTTTTGGGGTGAGTTTCTCCATCTCATCATTTTGTTCAGAAAAGGAAAGAAGAAAAGAAGAGAAAAAAATGACAAAACCACCACCACTACCAATAACAACAACAGGGAAAGAAAGAAACTAGATTTTGGGTGTGTTTTGGTCTGCTTTTTAAAAGAAACTAGATCCCAGGGACACCTGAGTGGCTCAGTTGGTTCAATCACTGCCTTCGGCTGGGGCTGTGATGCCAGCGTCCTGAAATAGGGTTCCACATCGGGCTCCTTGCTCGGCAGGGAGCCTGCTTCTCCTTCTGCCTCTGCCTGCTACTCTGTCTGCCTGTGCGCTCTCTCTCTCTCTCTCTGACAAATAAATAAATAAAATCTTTAAAAATAATAAAAGAAACTAGATCCCAAAATAAGAAAGGAAATTTTATGTGTATATATATATATATAATATACACATTATATATATTTTATATATGTATACATGTATATATGTATATGTATGTATATATATACATAAATACACACATGTATAAAATGCAATTAACGGAAACAAAAATAAAAATTTATAAAGTATATTAAAAATAAACATTAAAAAATAAAAAAATTGAAAAAATAAGAAAATAACTGAAAAAAGACTAAAAAATAAAAATACAAAGAATGCTATATACTGTTTTCTCCAAGAGCTGAAGCTTAGCAGCCCTTTAAGATCAGTAAATTTGGTGAGAGTGAGTTGTTTGTGCTGGTCTTCTTGGGGAAGGCCTGTTCCAGTGATTTTTAGCTGCACTTGCCCTAGTGGAAATGTGCCTCCAGTGCACAGGGAGGCAGGGCTTGTTGTATGTGGCTCGAGACTCCACAAGGTGGTGCTGTTTTGCTCTCTGAAGGCTTTCAGCACTGATGGGTGGGATGAACATGGCTCCACCCTGCTTGCTATCCCCAGAGCTGGTAATTCCTGCCCCTGCTCTTCAGTGCTCACAGAAAAGCCATCAATCATTCCTGTCTTCTCAGTTTCTTTTCACCCTGTGTTCACCCTGCCTGTGACTGAGCATTTTTATCTCTGGCACATGACTGAGTTACAAAACTCCAAATTTTATGGACTTCTGTGGTGTGGACTAGCACTGTTCCTCCCTGGGTCAGGGAGAAAGGGGTGCTCACCATGCAAAAGGTTTTTTTGCTGGACCTGTCCCAGGAAAGTGGTTGCATGAATGCACGGTGGTTCACAGGTAATGGCAACACAGAGCAGAGAGCCAGTACCTAGAATTCCTGCTCTCAGCCAGCTTTCCTGCTCCGGTGCCTGGAAACTCTGCCTCACTCAGGAGCCACCCATTCTTCTTGTGATAGCAGGGATCCCTGTTACACCTGGGATTCTGTCCTGCTTCACCACCTGTGCACCTTTAAGCCAGGCACATCCCCCAACGTAACAGACTTCTAAAAGTTCCAATTTTGTGCTCTGCTTCTTATAATATGTTGCAGTATCCTCCTTAAGTTGGCTCTCTCCCCACCACTGTATCCTCAGGTATGTCACACCAGGTTCAAGTGCCTGCATCTCCTACTTTCCAAACAGTGGTTGCTTTTCTACTTCAAGACTTCAGCATTTCTTTTCTCAGATCTCCGACTGATTTTTTAGGTGTTTGGAATGATTTGGTAACCATCTACATGTATTCGAGGAAAAAGGCAAATTTAGGGTCTCCCTACTCCTCTGCCCCTGGCATTTGTATTTTTAAAAAGCTTTCCAAGTGATTCTGATGTGCAGCTGGGCTTAAAATCCATGGCTTCAGAAATACAGCTAGGGATACCTGTGTTTAATATTATAGGGTCTGTGCAGGAACAGAAAATTTCAGGTAATGCTCTGTGATATAGGCAGACAGCCAGATTAGTCCCAGAGGAGAGTGGAGGTGACTGAAAGCTGATAGAAAGTGACAGAGTGGTGATATTTGGGACAGAAAATGGTAGGAGAAGACAGTAACTGCCAAGATGGCCCAGAAATTCTCAGAGCAGATGTAGAGCAGGTACTTCATGCTTAGTATCCATGTCAAATAATAGGCTCTAGGGTTATGCTTCTTGAAATCACTCAGGTACAGATGTTCTTCTTTAACACTCCTGGGAATAATTAAAGTTTAACAGTGAGTGGTTTTGAGTGCGTGTGGGGAGAGGGCAAAGGTATTCCCAAATTTGAGGAAGTTCACGTGAAGTTACACTAATCAGAATCCATACAAGAGACTCTGTCTTTATTTCTGAGGGGAGTGGCTTTGGTGAGAACACATGCCTCATGGTTCTCTTCTGGAATATATCCATAGCACACTAGGTTATCATGTATCTTTGTCAGTTTGGACTGCTCTAACAAAAGTTCCACAGACAGGGTGGCTCAAACAACACACATTTATATCTCACTGTTCTAGAGGCTGGGAAGTCCCAAGATCAGGGTGCTGGCAGAGTCAGGGGTCTGGTGAGGGCTCACTTCATGGTTCCTAGCTCTTTTGGTGTCTTCACTTGGCAGGAGGCTCTGTGGTGCCTCTTTTATGAGGGCACTAATGCTATTCATGACCTCATTCAGCCTCACGACCTCATTACCTTTTAAAATCCCCACCTCCCAACACCATCACAATGGGGGTTAGGATTCAACACAAGAAATTTTGTGAGGATGGGCACAAGCATTTGGTTATAACATCATCACTAGGAAGTACTCAATATCCGACTATCACGTAAAAACAGTCTTTCTGACTTTCATGCCATATGCTCATGTTTTGTCAGTTATTCTTCCTTGGCAAGTGGTTCTTATCCTTCTACCTACCTGTTCCACCAACTGTAGCTGAGATCTATTCAAAGAAAAATAAATAAAAGGAATGAGAATGTTTTGAGATTTTTTAAAAATTGGAGACCATTTCTAGGAACACGGTTCTCCCTGTACATCATTCACAGCATTATGTCAGCCATGTTGTCCAGAGGCTGATTAGAAAACCAGTTTGCTTAACTGCAACTCCCCTTCAGCAAATCTTCTGGGTGAGCAGGTGACTGGGCTGCCCCCACCTTTAATCAGTGGGTTAGGTTCAGAAATGGCATGTTGCTTTTCATTCTTTTTCATTTTATCCAGTGTTTGTCATGGTGTGTCACCTAATTAACACAAAAAAGGTAATTTTGTGTGACTTTCCCTCTATTCATGGCTCATTATTCTTCCTCCAGTGTAGGAAACTGCTGCCCACATCATTTCTTATTCTTTCTCTTTCTCCTAGAGAATGTCCAATTTTAAAGACATTTTCTTTAGTTTACTATTATAAAAGCCCTCTAGTAACCTTTCTGCTTGCCAGCAAAGGTACCATTTCCTGACCAGCATCAGCAATCAGCCCCTTTGCAATCAGTTTGGTTTAAGGTCAGTGCTGGCCTATAACGACTTCTGTAAGTGTAGCTTTAAAAGAAAATAGAAATAATGTATAAGATTGCAAATGAAAAACATCTTAGAGAAAGCAGCAGTTCATTTTCTGATGTTTTTAAAGCAATAATCAATGATGTGATGTGGCGTCCAAAGAAAGTTCATGCCACCTCGAAGCCATTAGCTATAGCCCACAACCAAAAATTCCGCCATATTTTGTGCTATATTGTTCAGTTCAGTTCTAAGGTGCTAGGGAAAAAATGTCTTGTTGAGAGTATTCCCAAAGTTTAGCTGTGTTGAAAGAAGATAAAGGTGAGCGTGATGACCACTGTCCTATCTCTGAAAGGATATTTTAGTTTCAAAGACAGGCTGATTCTGCTTTGCTGCAGAGCTTAATAAGTACCAATGAGTACAAACATAAACAAGGCAAATGATGGCAGGAACACACCATAAGCTGGGGAGTAGCTCATCTCAAAGTATTGAGTGAGAGGTTGGGTGATCATTTGCAGGACTGTTGTAAAGGGGTTTCCTCTGCTGGGAGGTTTACCATGATTCTCATGTGAGCATATTGTATTTTTCATGTTGCTAAAGAGAACTTTTTCAATTTAAAATGGGTTTAATAGGGGCGCCTGGGTGGCTCAGTGGGTTAAGCCTCTGCCTTCGGCTCAGGTCATGATTTCAGGGTCCTGGGATCGAGTCCCTCATTGGGCTCTCTGCTCAGCAGGGAGCCTGCTTCTCCTCATCTCTCTCTCTGTCTGTCTCTCTGCCTATTTGTGATCTCTCTCTCTGTCAAATAAATAAATAAAATCTTAAAAAAAATAAAATGGGTTTAATAAAATCGTTTAATTTAAAGAAGACTCAAGTCCTTTCTAAAATTTTAGGTTGCACATAAATTTTTTGTTTGCCTGAGGATTTCACTCATATGTTGGACTTCAGACACAAAGCAGATGAAGCTAGGGGAAGGTAAAATAAAGTAAGAGGAAAACAGAGAGGGAGGCAAACCGCAAGAGACTCTTAACACTAGGAAACAAACTGTGGATTTCTAGAGGGGAGGTGGGTGGGGGGGGATGGGGTAACCTGGTGATGGGCATCACATGTAATGTGATGAGCACGGGGTGTTTTATACAACAGATAAATCACTGAATTCTACCTTTAAAACTAACAATATGGTATATGTTAATTAAATTGAATTTAAATAAAAAATGAAAAAATACAAAATGGTTTAATTTAAAGAAGACTCAAGTCCTTTCTAAAATTTAAGGTCACACATAAATTCTTTGTTTACCTGAGGAACAATAATTCCATATAAGATGTGAATTATACATGGGTTATTGTTTATAAATTTCTAGAAACAAAATGCTCTAAATATGAACACTGTAGACACACATCACTGATTTCCAGCAAGCACTATAAATGGGCAGTTTCTCTGACCTTCATTCTGCTTCAGGGAATGGGTGTTCTCTCAGATACCAGAGGGAACCAGAAGTCACTTGCTCCCTGTGCTGGGAATCCTAAACCATGATAGGTCAAACTGATAAACTTCAAGAGACTGGGCTTTTTTTTTTTTTAACTAGACACTTTCCCAAAGCCTTGACATAGTGATCACAGCCAGTATTGTTGTCTTTGTGTTTTGAAAATATCACCTTGATGCTGATAGCATGAAGCCAACTGTTCAAGGTATTAAATCAGGCCTAGATGGATTTCCTAAAATAGTACATTGTTCTCTTTCTCTAAGAAAAGAGACAAAAAGAAAGAGGGACTTCCCACCTGCCTTTCCTGACAACTAGAAAGTCCTCCCATAGTCTCATCAGCTTTTTGCCTCTTTAGAACTTTCTTATTTATAGCTCTCACTGATAACTCTCCACAAGTACTGCTCATTATGAACAAATCCAAACATCCTAAGACAAGTTACCATCATTTGCCTCACCGAGAGGGTTTAGCTTGGGTGCTTGTACCATGGCACCCTCTTGCCTTTCACTTTTTTGCAGCAAGCACGAAGGAACATTTGTATTTTATTAAAATTTTTTTTGAAAGCATGAGACGCCCCAGTGAAATGCTGTAAGTTAGCAAGCTACATGGCATGGGAAAATCTCCGTGTTAGCAAAAACAATTCAGTATATATGCAAGGCACACTTAGTCCTCCTGTGATTGTTTCAATTTCAAAATAAAATTAGGAGCATTGCACTCTTCTGTGTCAGGTAGTGTTGTAGGTGCTTTGTATACTCTTCCTTGCTTGATCTTTTCAGTGACACCATGAGGTATGTATTATTACCCTCACTTTGCAAGTGAGAAGCCAGAGGCTTGCCCAGCATCACACAGCTGGTAAATGGTGGAGCTAGTCCTTTTAACTCCGAAGCTGATGCTTTCACTATGGTCAAAGGATTGCTTAAGCGAGGCCAGGTGGTGGATACCCATCAAATTGTTACCCACCATCTCTTTTCCACTAGTTTCTTCTTCCCTCATCTGCCCACATGATTATGGGAGGAGTTGCCACATTTCTACATGATCCTGAACCCCTGCCATGTTTGCCTCATCTGGGCCCTTTTATCTAAGTTGGCCAATCAGTCCTTGACCTTGAGTTTTGATTTTGGAAATAAGGGTGAGAGATGAGCTTCCTGTTGGGTGTATGAGATGGAATGTACAAATCCTGGTCACATGCCATAGTGTGTCTAGAGGAGCCGAGGAGCCCGGTCTGTGGTAGCCTGGACTAGGGAAGGAGATGTACTGGGAAAATGGAGGGAGTGATGTGGAGAGACCTCCAAGTTCCTTCCCTACAGGGCTCTAGGATGTTGCTCTCTTCTGGAGGTTGTGTTTCCATCTTTGATTTTTGTGAGACTCAATGGGTCTTACTGATGAATTCCTCTTTTCACTCAAGCTGGTTCAAATTGGGCTCCTTTTTTTATTTAAAAGTATTTTATTTATTTATTTGACAGCACAAGCAGGTTGAGGGCAAAGAGAGAGGGAGAAGCAGGCTCCCTGCTGATGCAGGCTCTATCCCAGGGTCCTGGGATCATGACCTGAACCAAATGCAAATGCTTAACCCACTGAGACACCCAGGTATCTCTGGACTCCTTTATTGTAGCAAAGAACCCTATTAAATAACACAGGATTCATTTATTTATTTTTAAAGATTGAATTAATTAACTAATTTAGAGAAAACACTAGTTGGAGATGGAGAGGTTGAGAGAGATTCTCAAGAGAGAATCTCAAGAATCTCCATTCCTGAGGCTCGACTGTGCCCCACCCCACCACCGAGATCATGACCTGAGTTGAAATTAAGAGTTGGTCGCTTAACTGACTGAACCACCCAGGTACCCTAACACAGGATTTATTGAAAAGACCCTGGGGCAATTCACAAAAGGGAAAGAAAAGTGGCACAAGACGTATGGGAAAGGCAGGGAGCAGGTCGCCCTGTGGCTTTGGCCATGGGAGCTTCTGGCTCTTGCTCAGTCACTGGGTCTGCCTCCTTCCACTTGCATGGGTTAATACTGGACCTTCATGTACCCAAGGGAGAGACAGTCCCGGGCCCCTGCTAGGTCACTCTCTATTCCTGTTCCAGAAAAAAGGGAGGAGGAGTGCTGGCTGACAAAAGCAGAAGCCACTCCACCTGGACCTGATTTGTTTCCTTAGAGCATTCTTCACTTTAACGTGTTGATTGCTTGGTTGGCTAAGGGAGAAGAGTAGTTTCTGTCTCTGAAGTTTTGATTAGTCTCTTACCAAGAAAAGTAAATACTTAGAGCGGAGGAGCCTGGAAATCATTCTTTTCCACCTTGACACCATTCTGTCCCTTCATCCTGGACAGATCTATGTTAGTGTCCTGACTTTCCCACTCAGGGCAGCATGACCTTGAGCGAGACATGTCATTATTCGGTAAAAGGGAGATAATAACAGGATCTACCTTATAAAGTTGTAAATGTTAAGTGAGGTCGTGTTTGCAAAATGCTTGGTCTAGAGTGTGGCACCTGGAAAGTACTTAACAAGATGGTAGTGATTATCTTTATTTGCTTGCAGATATTTAAGTTCTACCCTCTGAATCTTGAGCTGTCTTGAATGCTGAGCATTGAAGCCTGAAGGCTCCAACCTGAGCACTTCTCATTGAAATCTCCTATACTCATATATTCTACTTTAAGACTGAAGTCCTGGGTGCCTGGGTGGCTCAGTGGGTTAAGCCATTGCCTTCGGCTCAGGTCATGATCTCAGGGTCCTGGGATCGAGTCCCGCATTGGGCTCTCTGCTCAGCAGGGAGCCTGCTTCCCTCTCTCTCTCTCTGCCTGCCTCTCCATCTACTTGTGATTTCTCTCTGTCAAATAAATAAATAAAATCTTAAAAAAAAAAAAAGACTGAAGTCCTGACTCTCAAAAACCTCTCTCTTAAAATTTTTGATAATATATGTATAAAAGTATGCATATATGTATAAAAGTATAAAAGTTATTTGAATTTTTACCTATGTATATATTCATGTAATCACTGTTAGGACAAATATCTATGACATTCACAGCATTCCAGAAGGTTCCTGTATGTTCCCTCCCAAGCAGTATCTATCCTCTCCCCAGAAGTAACCCCTGTTCCGACCTCTTTCACCACAGATTTGTGTTACCTGTTCTTGATCTTCATGTAAATGGAATCCTACAGTACACGTGTTGGTATCTAGCCTCATCATTCAATTCTATATCTATCTATATTGTTGAGTATGAAAGTGGTTTATTTTTATTGCTGTGTAATGATATATGAATATACTGTAGTTTATGCTCTGTACTGTTGATGTACATTTGGATCTGGTCCAGGTTTCGTCCATTGTGCACATACATCTTCTGGCGGAGAAATGCACATACTGTTTATGGGTATATACTTAGTGGTAGAATTGCTAAATCATGGACTAATCATACATGTAGCTTTAGTAGTTTCAGTTCAACAGTTTCTCTGAACCTCATTTGAACCTTGAACTTTAAGCCTTTGCCTTGGCAAGCCTCAGAACTCTCAACTTCTCCATGATACTTCTGAGTCCAGAAGTTGGAGAAAGGATAGGAAGGGAATAACTAGGCACTAAATGGAGCCTTGTTGGAAGGTCTGTGAAGAACCTGCAAGGATTTCAGGAGCTCCAGTCTCCCCTGACAGCAGTCAAGGTCAGACAGGATAAAGCAGGTGGTCCTTACACTGAGTGAGACAGTGAAGACCCAGAGAAGTGATGTATCTTCTCCGGGACAGTCCAGAAAGAGTTCCAATGACAATTCCAATCTTAGTGTGGGAACAGATCAATCAATGAAACTTAGTATGATTCTCCATGAACACAAAGGGAAGTACCTAGTTCCCACAGTGAATCTTGAGAGCTTCTCCCTAAGATTAGGAAGTCAGGGTCCCACTGACCTAGCCAATCCTTGCTTTGGGAGCTACTACAGATATTTCTTATTGTCACCTGTTCCCTGAGCTTCTTATCAACATTTTTTTTCAAAAATAATAAATAATGCTTTGATTCTGATGGTGAACTTGAACATGGACGATGTTCTGATACTTTGGTTTTCACAGCTATTGTAAATTCTTTTTTGAACAAGATATTTTAGCTTTCTTCACTGTACAGATTTATTTTCTCAGCTGTTCTCATTTGCCAAATGAAAGCTTTACGAAGTATCTCAGAATTTGTAATGGCTAACACTTTAAAAAATGAAATTAGTTTTATAAAGTCAAGCTGATACAACACAATTTATCAGATAAATTAATTTCCCAGTTTGGTTGTTGCCTCAATAATTTGTGCCTTAAGTTATGTAGCTATTTACATCAATTTCCCTCAGGTCATTACCAGAATAGCAGAGGGTGTCTAGTTCATTTCTCTTCTTTTAGGAAAAGGCATATGTGACTCTCTTTCCAGACAAATGGACATCAAAGCAAACTTTAAATATTGTTCTGTAACTCATTCAGAATCAGAAACTTTGCATTTTTTCCTTGCTATCTCATTTAAAAAAATGTATTTACGGTATTGTTCCAGAGTGTTCTGTTCACACATATTATAGTCAGAATGCCTGGGTTCAACTCTTGTATTTGCCATCTGCTAGCACCATGGCTTGGTAAGTCTCCAAACATGGCTTTCCCCATCTGTGCAAGTCAGGAGGGCCTGCTAGATCAGGGCACTGTTGTGTTGAGGTACCAGGTAATGAGCTTGGTCAGAGTATGTGGCCCATGTTTATTAAATGGGAGTAATTATTATTTGGATATTCACCAAGTATATGTGTATTATATTGAACTATTTTAGAAAAATATGTGGCTTATGTATGACCACTTCTATTAATTCAGAGTTTATTCAATACTGAGAAATACCAGGGACCTACTCTGGGTTAAGCTGTTTTAGGCTGGCAACAGAAGCATCCTCTGGTTAATTGAATTGGAAAGGAAATTTGTGAGAAAGTACTGCATAACTTAGGAAGCCCTAGAAGGGCCAGCAGGCTCAGAGGACCCCCTAAGCCAGGCTGCAGAGCTCATGCTACAGAGATTCCCGTGTCCTTGCTCTCAGGTGTGGCCGTCACCGCTGGTGCTCCAGGGTCCAGCTGGCTGCTCCAGCTGCCCTTGTAACTACCCCTTGGAGCTGTGTGGTGTGGCTACCACTGCCACCGTGTGCCATCTGATTGGATTTCCCAGTTCCTGCCTCTGCCTCACTAGCTGTGCAGGTGTGTCCCATCAGTAGAACCCAGATCACAAATCCTTGCCCAACCCCAGGCATGGCTGGGAAAGTAAGCAGCTGGCATTCTTAACTGTACTGGCAAGTGGGTTTACCTCTTCTGTTTGCTAGAACTGTCCTAATAAAAACCCTGCTCTGGTGCCGTCCACAACAGGAATTTACTGTCCACACTTCTGGAGCCTGGAGGACTGAGATCAAGGGCTTCCCTCTGAAGGCATGAGGGGAGCATGTATTTTGGGCCCCGCCCAGCTTCTGGTGGGTTCTGGGCATAGGACAACACGCTCCAGGCCTCACCCGGCCTTCTCTGTGGGTGTGTGTCTCTGAGTCACAGTCCCCCTTTTTATATGGACACCAGTCACATTGGATGGGAGCTGATCTACTCCCGTATGGCATCATTTTGACTAAGTACATCTGCAACAACCTATTTCCAAATAGGACCACATTCCAAGGTACTAAGGGTTAAAAGTTTAGTGTTAGGGGAGATATAGCTCAATCCATAATACCTCATATGGTGGGAGACTCCTTTGACACAGGAAAGGTAGCCCAAAAAGAATGAAAAACATGTACTATAAATTCAGAAAATAGTATTTCCAATCTGTGACACTTTAATAACTTACTATTTTAAAAAAGATTTTATTTATTTATTTGACAGAGAGAGAGAGAGATCACAAGTAGGCAGAGAGGCAGACAGAGAGAGAGGGGGAAGCAGGCTCCCTGCTGAGTGGAGAGCCTGATGTGGGGATCGATCCCAGAACCCTGAGATCATGACCCGAGCCCAAAGCAGAGGCTTAACCCACTGAGCCACCCAGGCGACCGAATAACTTACTATTGATAAGAGTCAGGACCTTATGTGGGCTGAAGATTATTTTCTATGAATATTAATGAAAATGATCAAAGAAACTAAAGCTATGACAATTTTAGGGCTGGAAAAATCCTTAGAGATTGCTCTAATACTTGCTTTCTTCTAGTGATAAAAACAGAGGTCCAGAGAAGTTAGGTGCCTGGTCCAAGGTCACATAGCAACAATGAAGGTAGACCCCAGAGCCTCCTAGTCCAGTGTTCTTCCTTCTACAGCACATGGTATCTGCGTTATGTTCCTTTAACAATCAGGTTTCTTTCAGGCCCAAACATCAGCTTCATGGTGGTATACCTCAGTGGTAGAGCATTTGACCGCAAACACCAGCTTCACATTTATGCAAATCTCAGACTCTGCTTCTGATTCTCTAAGATGATTGTCCCCAGAGCCTCCAAGTGACCAGTTGTTGCTGCCTAGCCCAGTTTTAGGCAGGTGAACCCTGTGCTTGGGCTTCGGGGCAGTGATGGTGGTGGGTACAGTGTGGTTTAGGGTTGCTGAGCACTCTGAAGACTTAGTCCAAGATCCTGGCCCAGGATGGGTGGTGGGTTGGGCAGGGGAAGGTGAAGGTGGAGTCTGCAGAGTCAGGTCCTGGAAGCAATTGCTAGCTTTTCTTGAGAAAAGAGCGAGGACTCTGAAGGATAGCCCCATCCTTCTCTGATGGGGAAGGATATAAAGAGAGAGAATTTCAAGAGGAACATTTAGAAACATGAATCTTCATGCTCTACTCTTTTGTAAGGACCAGGGTCCAGGAATTGAGCTAAGAACTTCGTCACTTGAAAAGTGAGATCTCTGGGCTCTCATGGGCAGAGGTCACCTTTCTGAGATCTTGGTGGAGCTTAGGTTCGCAGTGGATATGCTGGGATCCTTCAGGGTGATGTGTGCAACTTAGCTTTTGAAGATGCTGAGATTGTCTATTTAGACTCTGTGTTCTCTTTCAAAAGTTGTTGATGGCTTCCAAAGATCTTCATCTCCAGCCAGATATTAATTATAAAAATAAAACAAGCTCCAGATCTTTCTTTCCTTCTTGTCACTTTCCAGTCCTCTTTGCTTCCATACCAGCTTTTTTTTTTTTTTTTTTAAGATTTTATTTATTTGACAGGGAGAGACAGATAGCAAGTGCACAAGCAGGCAGAGGGAAAGGGAGAAGCAGATTCCCTGCTGAACAGGGAGTCCAATATGAGGCTCAATCCCAGGAAGCTGAGATCATGACCTGAGCCGGAGGCAGACACTTAACTGACTGAGCCACCCAGGCGCCCCTTTTCTAACATATTTTTATCCAAAGAAAGAGCTCAGCTGTGAGATTTCTCTCTTTTACACACTTTTCTAGGCACAGCTGAGAAAACCATGGACATGTTTTCAACCCGTTCTTTCCCATTCAGCAGATTTCTGCCTTAGTGATCACAAATGCCAGCAAGTTTTCTAGATTCTTTCCCTCCCTGAATTGTCTTCTCCCTTTGAACAGAGGAGTCCCTCCCTGGGAGCTGCTTCAGCTTCTCTGTTGTAACAATGGCTAATCCAAGTCTGTGGATTTCTAGACTTCTTTCTTCTCATGCTTACTTGTGGCTGATGATGACCTGTAGGAGAGACTGGGCTAGCCCCAGGAGAGGAGAATCCATCAGTTCTTGAAGATGGAGGTCACATATGGAGAAAGGAGAGATTTAATATTTTTGGCCGGTGTTAGATTTTTGATTGATCTTTCTCCATCCCCTCTTAATCCCAAGACCTTGGAGAATTAGGTGTGTACTGCCAGTGCCTCTCTTTATGGCTGGCATTCCGTAAACACTTGTTATATTGAATTGCATATTATTAGTCATGGCACAGGGCCCCAGGCAAACTGGCTGAATGTCAAAAGAACCAGAGGCTGTTTTGCTTGAGGAAGCCCTCTTCCTGGACAATTTAACCTTTTAAGTTGGTCTGTTGCCATATGTATTAGTTTGCTAGGGCTGCCGTAGTAAAATATCACAGACTGGTGGTTTAAGCAGCAGAAATTTATTTTCTCATAGTTCTGAGGGCTGGAAGTCGAAGGTCAAGGTGTGTCAGGTTTGGGTTCTCCCAAGGCCTCTCTCTTCCAGTTGCATATAGTAGCCTTCTTGCTATCGCCTCGTGTGGCCTTTTCTCTGTGCATCTGTGTGTTCCTCGTATCTCTCGTACATCCAAATTTCCTCTCCCCCAAAATAATTAATCAGCCTGGATTAGGACCGCTCATTTGACTTGCTCAGCCCTAATGATCTCTTTAAAGACTCTGCCTCCAAATGCAGCCACATTCTGAGGTGTTAAGTTAGGGCTTCAACATATGAATTTTGGAGGACATAATTCAGCCCATAGCACCATATATCTCTCTAACTGGGATGGATCCTGAGTCAAGGAGTCAGAGACTCTCAGGACTGGCATGGGCTTTAGATCCATGATCCTTCCACGCACCTGGCAGATGAGGAACCTGAATTCAAGAAGCAGAACTGGAAATTCTGGATTAGAAAAGAATCGAGGACCCTGACCTCCTTCCTGCATAACCCAACCTCTTTTGGTTCCAGTGTGGGCTGAAGTTACAGGCCCTACCTGCTTCTGCGGGGATAGAGGACAGTCAGTCAGAAACCTCCGAGTAACAGAGTAATGCTGTGCCAAAGACAGGATGACAATGGTGTCTAACTCCTTTCTTCTTACAGATGCTCCTCTCGGCTCCAATAAAGCTTCCCACAGTCCCCAGCCTTCTCTCACTGCTGATGTGCTACCCCACCCACCAAACAGCCAGCCAACCTGCCCAACCTCCTTTTAGCGTTCTTCCAGGGAAAACAGAGAAGACAAGTTTCCCCTACCCACTGCAACATTATCTTTTTCATTTTCTAACTCTTCCAGCTCTCTTCCTGGCTCCTTCCTGTCCAGCCCCCTTTCCCTGTGATGTCCCTTCCAGGTCTGCTCTCTGGGCACTTCCTGAGCATCCCTCCTGCCTTTCCTTCTCCACCACAGCCTGACTGTCCTGGCTTGGCTTGAAATTCCTGATCTTCCATGCCCTCCCCCCCACCCCCACCCCATCATTGCTCCCTCTGCTGGGCTCCCGCTGCCTTCTGCGTAGGTAGCACTTCCCACTCTGCACTGTAATTGTCAGCAGACATGTTGGTCTCCCCTCTAGCCTGACATCAACCAAAGTGGCCAAAGTGCAGGGGCAGCATCTCCTTTTCCTTTGTATCCTCAGAGTTTGGTACAGTGTCTGCAATAGAGTAGCCATTCAATCAGTGCTTCTGGAATGAGCGAAGTCCCTAATTTCCTGACCACTGTTCAGCCGATCACAGCTAGACTTGAGCTGGTGATCGGCTTGCTGTCAGTCTCTAGAGGTGAGGCCATCGCTATTTGCCATACCAGCTTTGGAGACAAGTGCTCCGGATCGGCATCTCCCCCTCCAGGCATCCCTTCAAACATCTTTTAGGCTTACTGTGTGTCAGGCATTGGGTGATGAACAAAACATGTTTCGTGTTCTTGGGAAGTTCAACGTGGGACACAGCAGAGCTGGACAATTTCCCTTTTCTGTTTGACATTATAGATTTGGCAGAATACAGACTTGAAGTTACAGTGCTGGGCACACACCAGGCTTCCCAAGATTTGTTGGTAAGTTATTTTGACTTGGGTACTTCTACTATGTTGGAAGAACACTATGGTATCGTGGTGCAAAGTGTCAGCCAAGAAATAGAGGCTGATTAAACTGATCTTTTGTGGATCACCTGAATGCTACTGGAAATCCATTTTGGCTGTCTGCACTCTCCAGGCCAGTCACAGCTCCCACATCCTCCATTGTTCTCTATTTTAGGAAGAAAAAAAAAAGACTTCAAGTCTTTTTGTGACAGTCCTGCAATTATTGTTCACATTCTCAAATTAATACTCCAGGCATTAAAAATATAATTTGCATTATGATTTGGGGAGTGATAAATCTTGTGCCAAGAATTTTTTTTTGGATGAGAGATTGCTAGAATTATGAAATTCTTGATGCGTGTGACAGGAAACGGGTTGGGCTCTGAGGAGAGGGAAGAAAGGGAGAGAGTCTGTTCTTTGCGTCTGTGGGAGCAACAGCAATGAGTGAATTTATTTACATTGATGAATATATTTACACACAGATGCAGTTTTTGGCTTTTGCAGTTTTTTTCTCAATAATTTACCATTTCTAAGATATAGTAGACTCACTTTTGCATAGTTGAAAGCACATCCTATAACTGTATAAATCCCTTGATTTAAAAAATCTGCCTTAAATAGGTAATACATGCCCATGAATATAAATGCATAGAAGAACCTATGGGGGAAAATGAGTGTTGTGGGTGTTTTCAATCCTTATTTTTTTTTTATTATTGTGGTGAAAAATACATAATATCGATCATCTTAACCATCTTTAAATATATAATTCAGTGGCATAAAGTACATTCACAAGGTTGGGTAATAATCACCACCAACTACACCCACAGCTTTTTCAGCATCTCCAACAAAAACTCTGTACCCATTAGCGAATGATTTCCTCTTCCTCCCTCCAGCCCTTGGAACCACCACTCTACCTTCTGTCTCTGAGAATTTGCCTACTTATAAAACAGGAGTTATGCGGTATTTGTCCTTTTGTGAGTGACTTATTTCAGTTAGTGGGTCTTCAAGATCCATCCATATTCTAGTAGGTATCAGAATTTCATTTCTCTTTAAGATTGAATGATATTCCATGGTATGTATTTATCACATTTTGTTTCTCCATTCTCCTAGCAATGGACATTTGGGTTGTTTCTACTTTTTGCCTATTGTGGACAATGCTGCTATGCCCATTAGTATACATACCTGAGTTCTTGCCTTCAGTGCTTTTGAATATATACGTGCAAGTATAGTTACCCAACCGCAATTCACCCTGGCTGCTTAGATCCTGAGCCCCTGTGCAGTGCTGGAGGATTCTTCTTTCTTTCGGAGGCAAAGGATTCTCCCTTCCTGCCTTCCTGCTTCTCACCGAAGAAGGTAGAATTTTCTGGGGACACTGTCCTTGACTTTTTAGTCCCCCAAGTCTGATTTGGGCAGTCTAAGCCATCCACCATCCTTCCAACAATCTCCCTTCCCACTTAAACCAGCCAGAGTTGTCTTTATTTTTGCAATGCAAATGTTGCAAATGTTGGCTGACAGTTTGCCACAGGACAGTCTGTTGGTTTTTCTGTAAGGGATGTTCAGCTGAATGATGTCCGTTTCCCAGCCCATCAGTTCCACTCCTTGAGGCAGCCGTTGTCATTTTACTGTTTACTCCTCCAGAGAATCCTTTAGTATTTGAAGACGTAAAAGAGAGTGTGTGTATTGCCTCCTTCACTAGCCCTCACCTATGACTAAGGCCTTGAGAATATAAACTATGTAAGCTTTTACTCAATAGTCTTCTAATATCTGTGCTTGGGGCGGGGCAGAGGACAGGTGTAGCTGCCTACTGTGGGCTTTGTTGACTCTTGTGATGAATGAAAAGATGATGGTAAGACTGTCTTCAATGAGCTCAGCAGGAAGGGCAAGAAGCGAAAACCAAGGCATGGTGCTATGGAAGACATGGGAGCTGAGCCTGAAAAACACCTGGTCTGGAGAGACTTTGCTTCCTTGCTGGGTTCTGCTATCTCTTCTCTGAGACCCTTGTCAGCAGGTTCCATTGCTATTGAAATTCATGATATTTAATCCCCTGTCTGGTGGGTTAGAGATCAGAGTGCAGCTGGTTTGGGTCCTATGTACTTGTTAGTATATATGGCATCCTGGAGGTTCCTATCTAGGCCCCTTCTTAGATCTCGAGCTGTGTAGTGGCTGTGGGCCCCAACTGTCTAGGAAGGAAAGGAAGAGGAAGAGAGTGAAGACGCTTGTCTTTTGAACAGGTCACTCTTGCCAGAAGGCACAGGAAGGCATATTGAAGGGAGCCTAGAATGTATGTGAGGACCCAGTTAGGAGGTAGCTGTGGTCATTAGGTAAGAGATGATAGCAATTTGGACGAGGGGAGAGGACAGATAGCAGTTTGGAGAGGACAGAAGGATGTGGATGGCTTCAGGAGAATTTAATTTATTTTATTTTATCCTTTTATTTTTTGTCCTTAGGTGACTTTATTATTTTATTTATTTATTTTTATTATGTTCAATTAGACAACAGGTAGTACATCATCATTAGTTTTTGATGTAGTGTTTGGCCATTCATTAGTTGTGTGTAACGCCCAATGCTCATCAGAAGGAAGTTAAAGCCAATGGGACCCGGTGAAGGATTCTCAAGGTATAGTGGAGGGAGGGAGACATTAAGGAGACCCCCTCGGTTTCGGCCTTGTGCTGATGCTGCACGTGGGTCATTTACAGAGACAGGGAGCCCCAGAAAAGGACTAGGTTTGGTGGGGAAGAGCTCAGGGAGAGCTTCTGCGGAAAGAGCATAGCAACACTGTAACAGCAGAGTAAGTGCATTAGAATTCTTCATTCATTCATCAATTATTTATTGATGACCTATTGACTGAACCTTTCTGAAAATTTCTGAAAATGGATGTAACTGTGTTGTCTGCTGCATGTGGTTGTGATGAGGAGTAAGTGAGAAGAGCACTCAGTAGGGAGCCTCATCATTCTCGTGAATGACTTTGGGATGGTACTAGTTTTCTCACTGATAAAAATGAGCCCATTCTGTTGTATACTCTTTAATGTCCCTTCTAGTTATTACACTATGCGAAATGAAAGGCATTTCTTCTCTCTGCCTCTGGCCTAAGAGGCCCTAGACTGTAGGCTAGAGGAGGTTAGGGCATTGTCTGTTTTGTTCACTGGTGTCTCATATGTGTTAACTGCTCCTGGGGGTGGAGGGATTGGAGTATTTATCCTGTTTTCTCCACCCACCTACCCCCATGGGGAACAGACATAATTCAGCTGAACATCCGTTATAGAAAAACCAACATCCTTCTTGTTTTGCGTTCTGATGTTAAATAGGAGGACCTTTTCTGTGGGCGATTCCAAGTCCCAGTCACTTAAATATATTTTTATCTGCATCCATTTCTGGCAGTAAACTTGTTTCAGATTCAAGGGAGCAAAAAATAAAAAGCAAGCTTATCTTATCCTTGTCACTTAATAATCAGAACTAGATCTAATGTAACTATTCTAAGCTCTTTCCCAAAACATACCCTGGGGAAAGCATCTTGGGATCCAATCAAAACAACTCAGGGTAATGAGACATTCAGGTGCAGAACCCACTTCATGCAACAAACAGCGAAATAAAAAACCAAATCACAACCCAAATCACAACCAGCCTCCAAACAAACAAAAAGCTCCGTCTACCTAACCATCCCTCCACTCCCCCGCCATCCCTGCTGCCCTGACCCAGCTCTCCCCTTGCCCATCCGGTAGCTGGGAAGAACGATTTTCTATGTCAGGCTCTTTTTTGCTTGGCAGAAACTTCTCTCCTTTCTTAGGTCAGTGACTTCTGAGGACTTTCTAGTCTTGGGCATAGTAGTAAGCAGGTTACGTGTTCTAATGGCCCCCTTCAGTCCTCTCTATGCCATCACTGGCTCTGAGATCACCATCACCATTGCGTTTGTGACATGAACACCTTGATCTTTGTTTGAAAGTCTCTGGAGGAAGGCGGAATTTAGGGGATCGTATACAGATGGAGCTGCCAGGTAACTGGCCTTATTTCCTAGGGGCCTCTCACAGTTAAGAAAAATCTTGGCCAGTTTTCCTGTTTGAGGTTCCTAGTGTATTTTAAAGGTGAGGAAATGCCAAGTTAGGGATATTGAACCTTGTGGTATAGTTTACATGTTTTAATGTAATAAGGAAATATCTTCTTGAATTTTTTCTTAAAGTTTTTATTTTCATTCCAGTTAGTTAATATAAGGTGCTGTATTAGTTTTAGGTGTACAATGTACTGACTCAACAATTCCATACATCATCTGGTGATCATGACAAGTGACCTCCTTAATTCCCAACACCTATTTAACCCACTTCACTTACCTCCTCTCTGGTAACCCTAGGTTTGTTTGCTATAGTTAAGAGACTGTTTCTTGGTTAGTGTCTCTTTTTCCTGTTGCTTTTGTTTGTTTGTTTGTTTGTTTCTTAAATTCCACATATGAGTGAGACCGTTTGGTAGTTGTCTTTCTCCAACTGGCTTATTTTGCTTAGCATTATACTCCCTAGCTCCATCCATGTCATTGCAAATGGCAAGATTTCATTCATTTTTTAAATTTAATTTACTTACTTGGTAAATTAAATTTGACAGAGAGAGAGAGACAAGGAACACAAGTAAGGGGAGTGGGAGAAGGAGAAGCAGACTCCCTGCTGAGCAGGGAGCCTGATGAGGGCCTCGATCCCAGGACTCTGGGATCATGACCTGAGCCGAAGGCAGATGCTCAACCGACTGAGCCACCTAGGTGCCCCTCACTCTTTTTTATAGCCGAGTAATATTCCATTACATATATAGCACCTATTTTTTAAAATCTATTCATCAATTGATGGACACCAGCTCTGCTTCCATATCTTGGCTGTTGTAGATAATACTGCTATAAACATAGGCGTGAAAGTATTCATTTGAATTAGTGTTTTTTGATTCTTTGGGTAGATACCCTGTAGTATGATTGCTGGATCATAGGGTAGTTCTGTTTCTAACTTTTTGAGGAACCTCCATAATGTTTTCTAGAATGGCTGTACCAGTTTGCATTCCCACCAGCAGTGTACAAGGGTTCCTTTTTCTTGGCATCCTCAACACCTGTTGTGTCTTGTATTTTTGATTTTAGCCATTCTGAGAGGTGTGAGGTGATATCTCATTGTGGTTCTGATTTGTATTTCCCTGATGATGAACATCTTCTCATGTGTTTGTTGGCCATCTGGGTGTCGTCTTTGGAGAAATGTCTATTCATGTCTTCTGCCCATTTTTAATTGGATTATTTGTCTTTTGAGTGTTGAATTTTGTAAGTTTTTAATATATTTTAGATACTAAACCTTTATCAGATATGTCATTTGCAAATATCTTCTCCCATTCTGTCAGTTGTCTTTTGGTTTTGTTGACTGTTTCCTTTGCTGTGCAGAAACTGTTTATTTTGATGTAGTCAGAATAATTCATTTTTGCTTTTGTTTCCCTTGCTTCAGGGGGCCTATCTAGAAAAATGTTGCTATGGATGATGTCAAAAGAAGTTACTGCCTGTGTTCTCTTCTAACATTTTTATCATTTTAGGTCTCTTATTTAAGTCTTTAATACATTTTAATTTTATTTTTGTGTGTGTCATAAGAAAGTGGTCCAGAGTTTTAAAAAAAAGATTTTGTTTATTTATTTGTCAGAGAGAGCAAGAGCGAGAGAGCATAAGCAGGGGGAGCAGCAGGCAGAGCAAGCAGAGGGAGAAGCAGGCTCTCCGCTGAGCAAGGAGCCAGATTTGGGACTCAGTCCCAGGACCCTGGGATCATAACCTGAGCCAAAGGCAGCCACTTAACCAACTGAGCCATCCAGGCATCCCAGTAGTCCAATTTCTTTTGAATGTTGCTCTCCAGTTTTCCCAACATTATCTGAGGAAGAGGCGATCCTTTTACCATTGGATATTCTTTCCTGCTTTGTTGAAGCTTAATTAACTGTATAGTTGTGGGTCCATTTCTGGGTTTTCTGTTCTGTTCTGTTGACCTGTGTGTCTGTTTTTGTGTCAGCACCATACTGTTTTGATTACAACAGCTTTGGAATAGAGTTTGCAGACCAGTATTGTGATGCCTCCAGCTTTGCTTTTCTTTTTCAAGGTTGCTTTGGCTTTTGGAGTCTTTTGTGGTTCCGTACAAATTTGAGAATTGTTTTTTCAAGTTCTGTGAAAAATGCTGTTGGTATTTTGATAGGGATTGCATTAAATGTGTAGATAGCTTTGGGTAGCATAGACATTTGAACAATATTTTTTCTTCCAATTCAGGAACATGGAATGTCTTTTCATTTCCTGGTGTCATCTTCAATTTTTTTCATCAATGTTTTATAGTTTTTAGAGTACAGGTCTTTCACTTCTTTGGTTGGGTTTATTCCTAGTTATCTTATTATTTTTGGTGTAATTGTAAATGGGATGGTTTCTTAATTTCTCTTTGTGCTGTTTCATTATTGGTGCATAGAAATGCAACATATTTCTGTATATTGATTTTTTTTTTATCCTGTGACTTTGCTGAATTCATTTATCAATTCTAGCAGCTTTTGGTGAAGTCTTTCAGGTTTTCTAGATATAGTATCATGTCAGCCGCAAATAGTGAAAGTTTCACTTTTTATTTACCGATCTGAATGATCTTTTTGTCTGATTGCTGTAGCTAGGGCTTCTAGTATTATGTTGAATTGAAGTGGTGAGAGTGGACACCCTTCTTATTCCTTACCATAGAAGTAAAGCTCTCAGTTTTGCCCCATTGAGAATGATATTAACTGTGGGTTTTTCATATATGGCCTTTAATACATTGAGGTATGTTCCTTCTAACTTTATTGAGGGTTTTTATCATGAATGGATGTTGTACTTCTCAAATGCTTTTTCCGTATCTATTTAAATGATCATATGGTTCTTAACCTTTCTTTTATTAATGTGATGTATCATGTTGTTTTGCACATATAAACCCCCCATGCAACCCATGAATAAATCCCACTTGATTGTGGTGGATGGTTTTTAAAAAAAATACTGGATTCTGTTTGATAATATTTTATTGAGGATTTTTGGATATATGTTCACCAGAGATAGTAGTTTATATTTCTTTTTTTTTTTTTTTTTTGGTGGTATCCTCTTTTTTTTTTTTTTAAAGATTTATTTATTTATTTATTTGACAGAGGGAGAGAGAAATCACAAGTGGCAGAGCAGCAGGCAGAGAGAAAGGGGGAAGCAGGCTCCCCGCTGAGCAGAGAGCCCGATGTGGGGCTTGATCCCAGGACCCTGAGATCATGACCTGAGCCGAGGGCAGAGGCTTAACCCACTGAGCCACCCAGGTGCCCCTTTGATGATATCTTTATCTGGTTTTGGTATCAGGGTAATCCTGGCTTCATAGAATGAATTTAGAAGTTTTCTTTCTTCATGTATTTTTGGAGAAAGTTTGGGAGGAATAGGTATTAACTATTAGCTCGTCTTTAAACGTTTGATAGAATTCACTTGTGAAGCCATCTTGTCCTAGACTTCTGCTTTTTGGGAATTTTTTGATTACTGACTCAATTTCTCTGCTGGTTATCAGTCTATTCAAATTTTCTGTTCATGCTTCAGTTATGGTAGTTTATTTGTTCCTAGGAATTTACCTATTTCTTCTGGGCTGCCCAGTTTGTTGGCATATAGTTTTTCACAATATTCTCTTATGGTTGATTGTATTTCTGTGAAGTTGACTGTTATTTCTCTTCTCTCATTTGTGATTTATTTACTTGGGTCCTTTTTCTTTTTTTCTTGATAATTATGGCTAGGCATTTGTCAGTTTTATTGATTTTTTTTTTTAAATCCAGCTCCTGATCTCTTCTGTTGCTTTTTAGTTTCTGTATCATTTATTTCTTCTCTAATTCTTGTTGTTTCCTTCCTTCTGCTGGCTTTAGGTTTACTTGTTGTTCTCTTTTCTCTAGATCCTTTAGATGTAGGGTTATGTCGATTTTTGAGATTTTTCTTGCTTCTAGAGGTAGGTCTCTATTGCTTCAAATTTCCCTGTTAGGACTGCTTTTGCTGCATCTCAAAGGTTTTAGACTGTTGTGTTTTCACTTTAATTTGTTTTCATATACTTTTTAATTTCTTTTTGATTTACTGGTTGGCCCACTCATTGTTTATTAGCATGTAATATAATCTCCATGTATTTGTGTTCTTTCCAGTTTTTTTTCTTGTGGCTGACTTCTAGTTTCATAGTACTGTGGTCAGAAAAGATGTATGGTATGAGTTTGAACTTCTTGAATTTGTTGAGGCTGACTTTATAGGCTAATGTATGATCTATTCTGGAGAATGTCTAATGTCCACCTCAAAAGAATGTGTATTTTGCTGTTTTAAGAGGAAGTTTTTTTTAATGTAACTGTTAAATCCATCTGGTCCAGTGTGTCATTCAAAGTCATTGTTTCCTTGTTGATTTTCTGTTTAAATGATCTGTCCATTGATGTAAGTTGGGTGTTAAGTTCTCTGGCTATTATTTACTATTATCAATTAGTTCCTTTTAGTTTTTTGTTAACTGTTTTATGTATTTGGATGTTCCTATATTGAGTGCATAAATATTTCCAATTGTTATATCTTCCAGTTGGATTGTCCCATAAAGAAATGTCTTAAGACATGAAAATATAGTTTTTATCCTAAAATACTTATAAAATTAAGAAAATATTAACTGTTACTTTTTATAATATGAAAAGGTAAGTATTTTTAATCAGTGGAGATGAGGTAGATAATCCAACAAATGGTGTTGGAACACATCGTTATACTAAAAATAATTTCACAATGGATCAATTTAAACTTGGTCAATGAAATCATAGAAGTACTGAAAAAGAAACCAAATTCATAGATATAGAGAACAGATTGGTGGTTGCTTGAGGCAAAAAGTTGTGGGGACATTGGTAAGATGGGTTGTGTTAGGGGGAGGAAAAAAGAACCATCAGGTATAAGATAAATAGGGATTAATTACATCCTAGGGATTTAACGTATGGTATGGAAACTATAATTAGTAAACTATATTGTATATTTGAAAATTGTTAAGAAAGTAGGTCTTAAAGTTCTGGTCACAAAAATAATTCTGTATCTAGGTATGGTGATGGATATTAAATAGACTTATTGTGATCATTTCACAATATATACAAATATTGAGTCATGTTATATACCTGAAAGAAACAGAATGTTGTATGTCAATTATACCTCAATAAAAAAATGAAAACTAAATTTAAAAAAAACTATGGAAGAATGTTTAAAAACTCATCATGGTGGGAAAGACTTAAGGTGGCACAAAACCCAGAAGCTGAAGAGAAATATCATTCACGTATTTAAAGAAATGAAAGTACAAAATTTCTGTAAGCCAAAATTTACATAATCAAAGTCAAAAGACAAACAACAAATGAAAAATGAAATTTGGATTTTTTTTGGCACAGCATTTTGCACAGCAATACCTATCATAGACTTACTGATGTCCCTAGTATATGAAGAACTCCTATAATTCAAAAGAAGAGCAACAAATCCATAGAAAAATGGGCAAAGGTAAAAAACTAATAGTTTAAGGTAGAGGAAGTAGAAGTGGTTCAAACATATGAATAAATGCCCAACTTTACTCCTAAAAGAGAATGCAAATGGAAACATCACTAGGACATCACTTTTCACCTATTAAACAGCAAGATATGAAAATGTTTGCTAACACTATTAGAGGGAGCATGGGAAATAGACATTCTTCCAGAGTGATAGTGGGAGTGATAACTCCATAGGGACCCATTTGCAAGCATTGCACTCACAAATGTGAGTGCCTTTTGACCTGTACTTGCCACCTCTAGAACTTTATCCTATAGTTATACAACTATAAGATGACTGAAATATGGAATCCTTCATTGCAGCATAGTAGAGAATATTGAAAGGAGTTACATATCTACGAAGAGGGGATGGGTTCAATAAAATATTACAAATGTGTAATGGAATATTACAGAGTCATTAAAATGGAGTAGATCTTTATATACAGATATGGAATACACATCAAAATATATTAAGGGGAAATAAAAAATTATGTGTGGAACAATTTGTGTAGTATATTTCCACTTTAAGAATATGTGTTACTGGGGTGCCTGGATGGCTCAGGTAATGGTCTCAGGGTCCTGGGATCAAGACCCACATTGGGCTTTCTGCTCAGCAGGGAGCCTGCTTCCCCCCCTCTCTCTACCTACCTCTCTGCTTACTTGTGATCTCTCTCTCTCTCTGTCAAATAAATAAATAAATAAAAATCTTAAGAAAAAAAATGTGTTACCAACGTAGTATGCACACATATGCATATTTGGCTGCAGATGTAGAGTTTATTTCTGAAGTTCACAAACAAAATCTAGAGGGTTACTGGGACACAGAGATGGGAAGGAGATCTGTCTTTCACTCTGTTGCATTTGAAATTTTAAAATTTTTATATCAGCATATATTATGAATTTAACAAATAAAAATTTACACCTTCAGAAGTGCAGTTCTGTATTTAGATTACAAGCTTAGATTTTTTTTAATATAATTTTTTATTTTTTATAAACATATATTTTTATCCCCAGGGGTACAGGTCTGTGAATCACCAGGTTTACACACTTCACAGCACTCACCAAAGCACATACCCTCCCCAATGTCCATAATCCCACCCCCTTCTCCCAAACCCCCTCCCCCCAGCAACCCTCAGTTTGTTTTGTGAGATTAAGAGTCACTTATGGTTTGTCTCCCTCCCAAT
>NC_081571.1:26186903-26204584 GCF_022355385.1 Mustela nigripes
TTGTTTTGTGAGATTAAGAGTCACTTATGGTTTGTCTCCCTCCCAATCCCATCTTCTTTCATTTATTCTTCTCGTACCCACTTAAGCCCCCATGTTGCAACCCACTTCCTCATATCAGGGAGATCATATGATAGTTGTCTTTCTCCGCTTGACTTATTTCACTAAGCATGATACGCTCTAGTTCCATCCATGTTGTCGCAAATGGCAAGATTTCATTTCTTTTGATGGCTGCATAGTATTCCATTGTGTATATATACCACATCAAGCTTAGATTTTTAAACTGTGCCCCCTCCTCCACCCACCTGGCTAGATGCTGAGACAGGTCCTGGAAGTCTTCGTAACTTTTCCCCCTTATTTTGCTGCTCACCCTTGGGTGGGTGATAACCAAGGGTCACTTTATAATTATACTACATGGTACCATTACATTGAATAGTTTCCAGATTTAGAAGATGCTCCCATTCTAACAGAGAAAGATACCAAGACCCAGAGAGAGAGAGCTTTTCTACTTAAAGGGGAGCTTTCTTTTCTCCTAAGAGTCCTTTTGTACAGGTAGATGCAGTTGCTTTAGTGGTGCTATGAATAGAGAGATAAACTGTATGACTTTTTTCTTTCGGATACGTTCTTTTGCATCAAGGCAGCTGCTCCTCATGCATTATAAATGATTTTCTAAGCTTTCATCCTCCCTTCTTCCCTTCTTCTTTCCTTCCTTTCCTTTCTTCCTCTTCTTTTTTCCTTCCTGTATAGATCCATTTTGCAAGTAGTTGCTGTTAGAAGTTCTATTTGCCTGTGATGGCCAAATCACAGCCCCCATTTGGTGACACAGGAATTCCCTAAAAAAAGATTCTTCAGATTGAAGACTTTCACTACCAGTATTTTGTTTGCTAGTTCCTTTTTAAAATGATACAGCCGTATTAGTGATCTCAAGATCACAAGTTCTGCACCAGACTTCATTTTAGAGATGTTAGCTACCACATCTACGGCGTTAGCTCTGGGCTCCCTCCTGAGTTACGGGCCCATGTTTGTTCACAGCAAAGATCATGATCTAGGTTTTGTCTGCAAACCTCTCCTCCCCTTTGTTTCTATATTAGTTAGTTGTGTGTGGGATCTAGTGCAGATACAGCAGGCCCAGGGAGGTCTGTCTTAGCTTTTCACTGAAATACAATATCTGCTCTAATATGTTTAGGATGGTTCTCCATTTCTAACAAACTCTCGGGTGAGCATGTCCTGTTGTTGGTTGCCTCAATTATTCTTATTATCTGTTGTAATATCGTGTTTACTCATATTACAGAGTTCTGTTGCTTATTTGTTTGTTTGCTTGTTTATTATGTCTCCCCCACCGAATACAAATTCTATGAAGGTAGTCTTAATTTTTATTGTATCTACTGCATGTCTATAATACTGCCTGGAATTTAATAGTTGCTAATTAAATATGGAATGATATATGAATGAATGAACATACCAAGGACATTGTCATGGGAAGTGACTCAAGCTGGATGGGCTGTTTTTTTGGCAGACTGTTGATGGAAATAGTCACCTGTCAAGAATGACTGAGGTGAAAGTTTAAGAAAAATGAAAAGCATGTTGGAGGGTGGGCAGCAGTTGGCTAATTGAACCTGTCAAGAGAGAAGAGTGGTGAGTGGATAATATCAGGGTTTAGGAATCTAATATTAAAATTATGAGTATTCTTGCTTTGCCACTCCTTATATATCACTGACATGTTTGTAGTCCAAAGCTTTTAAAATCCAAAGATTTTATCTATCTAGATTTTATCTAGACTCTTTAATCTAGGCTCATCTCCTAAATTGCTCTCCCTCTTCTCTCCAAGACCTGGCTACATTGCCTGCCAGTCATTGTCCTCCAAGCACTTGCTATGCTACTATCTGTTGATCTGACTTCTTATTGAAATTCTACTCATTTTTCTGGATCAGCCCACATGCCACCTTTTCCTTGAAGCCATCTTTAATCCTGTTAATATTATTTCTTTTTTCTATACTGTTTTAACACTTAAGTTATAATACTTAACATGTTTTACCTAGACACCAGTGTGCAGTATGTCACCCCCAGGAGATTAGAATCTCATCAAAGGCAAGTTCTAGCCTTATTAATCTTATGGTTCTTGGTGCTATAGTAAATGGAATCAATTTTCTAATTTCCCTTTCTGTATTTTCATTGTTAGTGTATAAGAAAGCAACTGATTTCTGTACATTGATTTTGTATCCTGCCACATTACTGAATTGCTGAATGAGTTCTAGTAGTTTGGTCGTGGAGTCTTTTGGGTTTTCCATATAAAGTATCATGTCATCTGTGAAGAGAGAGAGTTTGACTTCTTCATTGCCAGTTTGGATACCTTTTATTTCTCTTTGTTGTCTGATTGCTGTTGCTAGGGCATCTAATACTATGTTGCATCCTTGTAGTGTTCCTGATCTCAAAGGGAAGGCTGTCAGCATTTTCCCATTGAGGATGATATTCACTGTGGGTTTTTCATAGATAGAGTTTTTGAAGTTGAGGAATGTTCCCTCTATCCTTATACTTTGAAGTGTTTTAATCAGGAACAGAGGCTGGATTTTGTCAAATGCTTTTTCTGCATCAATTGAGAGGACCATGTGGTTCTTCTCTCTTCTCTTATTGATTTCTTCTGTCACATTGATTGATTTGCGAATGTTGAACCACCCTTGCAACCCAGGGATGAATCCCACCTGGTCATGGTAGATAATCTTTTTAATGTAATGTTGGACCCTATTAGCTAGAATCTTGTTGAGAATCTTGGCATCCATATTCATCAGGGATATTGGTCTGAAATCCTCCTTTTTGTGGGGTCTTTGCTTGGTTTAGGGATCAGGGTAATGCCGGCTTCATAAAAAGAGTCTGGAAGTTTTCCTTCTGCTTCAATTTTTTGAAACAGCTTCAGATATTATTAGATATTATTAGGTACCTATTAGAAATAATAGGTATTATTTCTTCTTTGAAAGTTTGGTAGAATTCACCAGAGAATCCATCAGGTCCTGGGCTCTTGTTTTTTTGGGAGGTTTTTGATCGCTGCTTCAATCTCGTTACTAGATATTGGTCTCTTCAGGTTGTCAGTTTCTTCCTGATTCAGTTTTGGAAGTTTATAGTTTTCCAGGATTGCATCCATTTCATCTAGGTTGCTTAACTTATTGGCATATAATTGTTGATAATAATTTCATAATATTGATATGATTGTTGATAATAATTTCATGATATAATTGTTGATTAATAATAATGATTATTTCTATTTCCTTGGTGTTAATTGTGATCTCTCCCTTTTCATTCATAATTTTATTAATTTGGGTCTTCTCTCTTTTCTTTTGCATTAGTTTGGCCAATGGTTTATCTATCTTATTGATCCTTTCAAAAAACCAGCTTCTAGTTTCATTGACATATTCTACTATATCTTTTGTTTCTATCTCATTGATCTCTGCTCTAATCTTGATTATTTCCCTTCTTGTGTGTGGAGTTGGCTTAATTTGTTGTTGATTCTCCAATTCTTTGAGGTGTAAAGACAGCTGGTGAATTCTGGATTTTTCAATTTTTTTGAGAGAGGCTTGGATGACTATGTATTTCCCCCTTAGGACTGCCCTTGCCTTATCCCATAGGTTTTGGACCAAAGTGTCTTCATTCTCATTGGTTTCCATGCATTGTTTAAGTTCTTCCTTGATTTCCTGGCTGATCCAAGCATTCTTAAGCAAAGTGGTCTTTAGCTTCCAGGTGTTTGAATTCCTTCCAAACTTTTTCTTGTGATTGAGCTCCAGTTTCAAAGCATTGTGATCTGAGAATATTCAGGGAATAATCTCAGTCTTGTGGTGTTGGTTGAGCCCTGATTTGTGATCCAGTATGTGGTTTATTCTGGAGAAGGTTCCATGTGCACTTGAGAAGAATGAATATTCTGTTGTTTTAGGGTGGAATGTTCTGTATATATCTATGAGGTCCATCTGGTCCAATGTGTCATTCAATGCTCTTTTTGTTTCTCTATTGATTTTCTGCTTGGATGATCTGTCTATTACTGAGAGTGGCATATTAAGATCCCCTACTATTAATGTATTCATATTAATATGACTCTTTATCTTGCTTAACAGTTGTCTTATGTAGTTGGCTGCTCCCATATTGGGGGCATAAATATTTACAATTGTTAGATCTTCTTGGTGATAGACCCTTTAAGAATGATGTAGTGTCCTTCTGTATCTCTGACTACAGTCTTTAGTTTAAAATCTAGTTTATCTGATATGGGAATCGCTACCCCAGCCTTCTTTTGAGGCCCATTGGCATGAAAGATGCTTCTCCATCCCTTCGCTTTCAGTCTGGATGTATCCTTAGGTTCAAAATGGGTCACTTGTTGACAACATATGAATGGGTCCTGTCGTTTTATCCAGTCTGCAACCCTGTGCCATTTTATGGGTACATTTAGGCCATTCATGCTGAGAGTGGTTATTGAGAGATACGTTTTTATTGACATCATGTTACATGTGAAATCTTTGTTTCTATAGACTGTCTCCATAAATTTCTGTTCAATGATATTCTTGGGCTTTTTTCTCTTTTATAGAACCCCCGTTAATATTTCTTGTAGTGCTGGCTTGGTGGTCACATACCCTTTTAAACCTTGCCGGTCTTGGAAGCTCTTTATCTCTCCAACCATTCTGAATGTCAGTCTTGCTGGATAAAGTATTCTTGGCTGCATGTTCTTCTCATTTAGTGCCCTGAATACATCTTGCCCGCCCTTCCTGGCTTGCCAGGTTTCTGTGGACAGGTCTGACATTATTCTGTTGGGACTTCCTCTGTACATAAGGAATCTCTTCCCCCTAGATTCTTTGTGTTCTCTATAGTACATTGCAGTGTTGTTATATATAGTTGAAGCTTGGTGAATGTTTGTTGAAAATGATGCATAATAAAATAATCATGAAACTTTGCATTCACAAATGGAGGTTATAACTTATCAAAATACATTCATATACTTCATTTCCTTTTTAAAAAATTATTTATTTATTTATTTATTTACTGAGAGAGAGAGCGAGAGCAAGTGGGGATAGGAGCAGAGGGCGAGAGAGAATCCCAAGCAGACTCCACTCTGAGCATGGAGCATGACATGGGGCTTGATCCCTTGACCCTGAGATCATGGTCTGAGCTGAAATAAAGAGTTGAACAATTAATTGACTGAACCATTAATGCACCTCACATAGACTTTCTTTTCTGACCATGATGGAGGGACTGAATTTGATACTATCTCCCCAAATATTGAAAAAACTAAAAAAACAAAAACATTTATTTTCAGCCATTAGACAGAAGACTGTAAGAGACAGAAGACAGAGCCAGGAGACAGAAGGCTGTGATTCTTGCAAGATGGGAAATGGGTGAGATAAACACTGTGGTCACTGTAGTTCTTTGCCTGAAGGTACTTTCCCCATCACAAAGCTGAGTGGTTGTATATTGCTCCTAAGCAGGATATGATGATTTTGCTGAGTTCAGGAGACAGTGATTGGAGTTGACGAAGGCTAAGGAAGCTAGAGTTTGGAGAACTATGCAGAAAAATAACTATATATTTGCATGGAGTCCTCTTGTGTCTTTGCTGTATACTAAGATGTATAGGTATGTACAGAGCAAAACTTCATGAAGTAGGGCAAAGAGTGCCCAGGTTGCTGTTAACTAAAGAGTTGCCAAACCATAGACAGTACTGGGAGCCTTCTGAATTATGACTAGCAAGATTGGAGAATCCTTGTTGATTACTTGGCCCATTCAACAGAGATTCTAGAAGGACCATACCTTATTTGCATGATAAATTATCTGTAAAGTAAGGACTCTTCTAGATTGGCCCTAACAAATCTTAAAAATAATAAAAGCCTAAAAAGTGCAATTAACTTAATCAACTTCCAGAACAAAGACCAATACTCTCTAAAGGAAGAGGACAAAATACAAATTCTCACAATGTAAAACTCAGGTCTAATAAAAAAAAAAACACCAAGATCTAAGAAAAAATTCTAAACATAGCAAGATATGGGAAAATGTAATACACAAGAAGAAAACTCCACCAGGACAATGGGGTAAGAAACGACAGAGATGATTGAATTAATGGACAGAAAGAGTAAAAAATCCAGCTATTATTATAACTATGATCAATATATTAAAAAATAAATATTGTGAAAAGAGAAATGGAAGATAATAAAAACTTGTAGGGATAAAAAACTAAACTTGGTATCTAAGATAAAAAGTTTACTGGTTGGTGTTAGTAGCAGATTAAACATTGTCTAAGATAATATCAGTAAATACAAACACATAACAATTGAAAATACCCAACCTCAAGTACAGAGAGAAAAACAACGACAACAAAGAAAAATAAAAATAACTGAGCCTTAGTGACCTATAAAACTTATAGAACAGTGTCAAGTTTTTGCACATACATAAACTTGGAATCCTAGAAAGAAGGGTAGGGGATGGATGGGGAAGAAGAAAGATTTGAAGAAAAGATGAATGAAAAATTTTAAATTTGATGAAACTATAACTTGACACATCTAAGAAATTTAAAGTATAAAAATGATAAGCACAAAGAAAATTATACCAAAACACATTAAAATCAATTTCCCGAAACCACAGATGAGAAAAATTTAAAAGCAGTTCAAGGGGGGGGGGAAACTCTGTCTAAAGAGAAAAAAATAAAAATTAACAGATTGTTGGGGAATTATGAAAGCCAAAAGACAATGGAACAACATCTTCAAAATTCAGGGAGAGAAATGTCAACCTCAAAGTCTATAACCAAAGAACGTATCTTTAAAATTTGATGATGAAATAAATATATTTTCAAACAAAAGCTGAGAGTATTTATTACTAGCAGACAAGAATTATAAGAAATTTTAAAGACTTAAGGGGAAGAAAAATAATACTAGATATAAAATTGGGTCTATTAAAGTAAAGATATGAAAATGGTAAATATTTGGGTGAACGTAAATAACTTTTATCCTCACTTTTAAATTTTTTAAAATTGTGGTTAACTGTTTAAAGTAAAAAATAAATTGTGAAGTTTATAACATGTAGAAGTGAAATGTATGGGGCAATGCTGTTAGGATCTTACATTATACTTGAAGTGGAATATTATTTGAAAATAGAATATGACAGGTTAAAGATGTATATTTTAAGTCCTAAGCCTACTATTAAAAACCAAAAACAAAGAGAAATAGATAACTAGCCAATAGTAGAGATAAAAAGGAATCCCCCAAAGCAAACAAATTTAATAAAAAACCTGTGACAACACGGAGAGACCTAAAGGGTATTAAGTGAAATAAGTCAGACATAGAAAAAGAAACATTATCTGATTTTACTTATATGTGGAATCTAAAAAAACAAGTGAATAAACAACCAGAAATAGACTCATAAATATAGAAGGAAAAAACCCTTCTATTAAGCCAGAGGAAGGAAAATAATAGCCAAAGAAGAGTTAAGATAAATAGAAAATAAATACAATTGGCTAACAGACACATGAATAAATGTTCATCACCATTAGCCGTCAGGGAGATTCAAATCAAAACAGCATTGAGATACAACCTTACACCAGTTAGAATGGCCAAAATTAACAAGACAGTAAACAACATGTGTTGGAGAGGATGTGGAGAAGAGGGAACCCTCTTACACTGTTGGTGGGAATACAAGTTGGTGCAGCCACTTTGGAAAACAGTGTGGAGATTCCTTAAGAAATTAGAAATAGAGCTTCCCTATGACCCTGCAATTGCACTACTAGGTATTTGCCCCAAAGATACTGATGTAGTGAAAAGAAGGGCCATGTGTACCCCAATGTTCATAGCAGCAATGATCACAGTCACCAAACTGTGGAAAGAACCGAGATGCTCTTAACAGATAAATGGATATACAATGGAGTATTATGCCTCCCTCAGAGAGGATGAATACCCAACTTTTGTATCAATATGGATGGGACTGGAAGAGATTATGCTGAGTACAATACATCAAGCAGAGAGAGTTAAATATCATGTGGTTTCACTTACTTGTGGAGCATAAGGAATAACACGGAGGACATTGGGAGTTGGAGAGAAGAAGTGAGTTGGGGGAAATCACAGGGGGAGACAAACTATGAGAGACTGTGGACTCTGAGAAACAATCTGAGGGTTTTGGAGGGGAGGAGGATGAGGGGTTGGGTGAGCCTGGTGGTGGGTAACATGAGGGCATGTATTGCATGGAGCACTGGGTGTGGTGCATAAACAATGAATGCTAGAAGTCAGAAAAGAAAATGGACAAAAAAACCCCTCAGAATAAATAGCAATATGGTAGATTTAAAAACCAATGATATTGATAATTACATTAAGTGTAAATGGTCTAATTCTCAATTAAATGGTAGAGATGATCAGACTGGGAAAAAAAAAATTAGACTCAATTATATGCTCTCTACCAGAAACCCATTTTTTATATGATAACATACAGGTTAAAGGTAGAAAGGATAAAAACATGCAAACACTAAATTTAAGAAAGTTACATTAATATCATGTAGAGTATTCTTTATACTAGGAATATGACTGGGGATTAAGAGAAATATTTTATAACAATGAGTAGTTATATTTTAAGTATATATTTAATTTTTAAAGAGTACCACCAACCTGGGACACCTGGGTGGCTTAGTTGGTTAAGCATCTGCCTTCAGCTCAGGTCATGATCCTAGGGTCCTTGGATTGAGTCCTGCATTGGGCTCCTTGCTCAGTAGGAGCCTGCCTCCCTCTGCCTGCTGTTCCCCCTGCTTGTGCTCTTCCTCTCTCTGACAAATAAATAACTAAAACCTTAAAAAAATAATTTTTCCAGAGCGGTTGTGCTGTTTTATATAGCCACTAGCAACATATGAGGGTTTCAGATTTTCTACATCCTTTCTAAGACTTGGTATTTTCAGTGTCTGTGATTCTGGCCAGTCCATTATGTAATGGTATCTATTGTGGTTTTAACTTACAACTTCCTAATCACATTTTTGGGGAAGATTTTGTTTATTTATTTGAGAGAGAGAGTACAAGCAAGGGGAGCAGCAGGCAGAGAGAGAAGCAGGCTCCCCACTGAGCAGGGAGCTTAATGTGGGGGTTGAACGCAGGACCCAGGGATCTTAATCTGAGCCGAAGGCAGATGCTTAACCAACTGAGCCACCAGGCATCCATCCCTAATGACATTTTTATCTCCAGTTGGACAGTTGCTGGACTTGCCTTATCTAAGGGCTTGTTCAGCCTAACGGGACTCATCTTATGATGGTTATCCTGACCATATGGTCATTTGGTATGCTAGTTACCAAGTTTTCCATTTTTTCCATTTGTGTTCCATGCTAGTATCTTGGGCTAGTTCCAGGCCCAGTATCTTGCCAGAAGTTGTTTTTTGAAAAGGTTTATGATTCTCCACTTTAGATAACATGATCTTGTTTCAGAACCCTAGGGACTGAGTTGTGATTTTTCTCACCAAATTTTGCCATAAATTCTTTATGACACCTTGTCTGACCATTAAAATATCAATCACCATAAATCTGCCAGGTCATATGGCTCAAGTGATAGGACTGCTTGAGCCACCTGAGGCTCCATCCAAAGCAACTTTTTTTCATCTGGCATATAGGCTAGAGCAGTAACTCTAGATTTGGAATATACTGCCTCCAAACCCTGAAGTTGCTCACAAAGTATTCTTTCTTCATGGAAGGGGGAACAAAGAACAATAACTTGACTATTTTTTTTAAGATTTTATTCATTTGAAAGAGAGAGCACAAGCTGAGGTGGGGGGAGACTCCCCTCTGAGAAGGGAGTCCATTGTGGGGCTGAATCCCAGGACTCTGGGATCATGATCTGAGCCCAAGGCAGATGATTAAGGAACTGAGCCACCCAGGTGCTCCAATATCTTGACTGTTATTTTGAAAGAATGACTCAGCACACTCCTTATTGTTAAACCTCTGAAGTATTTATGGAATTGGTTTGCCCCTGAATCTTCATTGAGTTTCTTTCTCAAGCCCAGGAGTCCATATCCATATACTATGCTGGTCTTCTCTTGTTCATCTGGCTTGATCAACATAGCATCATTGATTTTATGGGTTAATGTGATTTTTGGCAAGGTACCCACATTTCTTTGGCTTTTATTATGACAGAGGGCAGGAGACTTAACATAGTCCTGGGGCAAAACTGTAAATGTATCCTCTTATCCATTAAAAAAAAAAAAAAGAGTAAACTCTTTCTGGCCCTCTTCTCTAGATTAGATAGAAACAAATGCATTTACCAAATCATTGACTGCATAATCTAATATAGGGGCTGGCAAACTTTTTCTGTAAAGGGCCAGATAATAAATAGTTTATGCTTTGGAGGTCAAAATTAGTCTCTCTCAGCAAGATGTTTTGGGTAGGATCCAGGTTAGATTTTCTGGTCTTCCTGTACCTGGGTTTAATTCCCTGGCTGCATCAAACAGTGTTCTCCTTTGCAGTTATGTTTGATTGATGCTCCTGTCTTGGGAGACATGCAAGGTTAGCTTTGGCAACTCCTTGTGTTCTTAATCCTCCTAGGGTGGAAGTCCTGTCTCAAGATTAAAACCCTCTGTTCTTCACATGCTCTAACTGTTGTAAGTGATGAGGGGAAGGCAAAAAGAGAGAAATCCTGTTGTGAGTTCTCACTAGATGGGGTGAGTGTATGGGAGAGTCATCACTCAGACTGGTGTTTTGCACACCTGGACTGGTGAAAGAGTCTTCACCGTCATGCAGTGTTTAGATTTGCAAGCACCTGGTCCAGCTGTTGGTACCTCCCTATGCTTTCTCCATGCAAATCAGAGCAGAACTGTGTGGAATCAGGGATTTCTTCAGACCAGGGTTAGCTAAGTATGCTTTAGCTTATATAGCTAACCAAGTTACACTTTGGTTGTGAAGATAATGCCATTCGTTAATGATGCACAGTCCACCTTCATTATTCATGGATTCCATATTTGTAAGTTCACCTACTTGCTAAAATTTATTGAGTCTAAAATCAATACTTATGGTGCTTTTATGGTCATTACTGGACATTGACAAAGTTGTAAAAAATTCAGGTCACCCAACAGGCATGGTCACAGCCTGTTGATAAGGTGATGTTCTCTCTTCTTGTTTTAAGTCTCAGACGACTGTAAGTAAATGTTCTTTTTGTAGTCTGTAAAGTACCACGTTTTTGCATTGTTGTGCTTTTATGGGATGGCTGCTGTTTAAATGCCCCCCAGGTGAAGTGCTGAAATGTTGAAGTGCTGTGTAGGGTTCCTATGAGCAAGAAGACTTGATATCTCTTACAGAGAAAGTGAGTGTTAGATAAGCTTCCTTCAGGCATGAGTTACAGTGCTATTGACTGTGAGTTCAATGTTAATGAAATAACAGTATATAGGAAATAAGATATTTTAAACAGAAACACACATAAAACAAGGTTATATATTGCTTGGTTGATGAAAATATTGTGACCAGACACTTGTGGGAACCTAGTCCTATATTTCCCTGAGGAGTGATTGTTCAGTATTCACTAATTCAGCATCTGCAGTGACTTTGCAGAGGACAACTATTGCAAAAAATGAGAATTGATTCTATATCAATCCCAAATATATATTCTGGGACTGGGGAAATAGCACCTGTTTGGGTTCATGGACTCAGTGGACATAATATAAGCTGTATCTTGGCCAAGACTCACCTATTTACCTAATCCCCTATATTCCTACTCTAATTCTGGCCAGGAGGGATGTGGGCACTGAGAGAGGTCCATTTTGCCTAGCCAGGGAGAGGCCTCTGTATCGTCCTCCAGGGCTGGGGGTAGGGGAGTGCGTTGTAGCTCCCAAAAGGGAGGAAGGGATTAAGTCTGTATTTTCAGAGGGTTAGTCTAGGGTGTGAAAATCATCAGGGTCGTCCACCCTCATGTCCCTATCCCATGTTTAGGATCCCAGGTTTTTACAGTGAGGGCCTGACCCTGGCATAACAGACCTGCCTTGCTTGGGCCTTAATCATCTTTGAAGTTTAGCTCTCAGACTTTTCTGTTATAGGACATGAGAGTTTCTTTCTGTGTGGCAAAGAGGCCCTCAGGCTTTCATGCTTGGCTTTCAGGTGTTCATTTTTCTCCAGAACACCAATCATGCTGATTGATCATTATCCTATGGCTACTATTTTTTCTATACATCTCAGATCCCTCTACCTCCTACACCTGGCCTGCTAAAGCCTTTCCTGTACACAATCCCAGTTCATCAGTAGTGAAACTTTTAACGGCTGGATCCCCACTTTGTGCCAGACTGTTTGTGCCCCACCACCAATCACTGAGTCCTCATGGCCTACCAGATGGTGAGTGATCACTGTGGTGATGGTATTCCCATCAGCCAGACACCAGGTTCTTCTTCCTTTGAGCTTATGTTGTCTTAAGACCTTGCTTGAAGGTTCAGAAAATATCTTATCTTAGTCTAAGTCCCATACAAGCATCCCTTGTGGTGCTTTGAGAGTCTGAGTGTGCAGAATTTGTGGTCCTTCTATGCTGGAATACTGGGCAGCAGCGACCATCACAGGTTTTAGCTCATAGTGGGTGTCATAGACAAACACCAATCTCATAAAGGATGTCAAGGAGCAAACCCATTGCTACTCTCTAGGAGCCAAAAGAGACAACAAGACTTAAGGAATCAGTACAACATGGTTTATTACTTATAGAAAAGCAAACAGCAGGAGCATTAGCAATGTGAGTGCTGACTCACTTATGGGGCATGATGAGTTTAATGGGTGGCTACACATCATGTACATTGCAGCAGAAGAACCCAGGACCAAATGCCCAGCACCTTTCTGGGCAAGCAGAAAACATTGCTGCAAGAAACAAGCAAATTCCCCTCCCTGGGGCATCAAACAGTTACATGGTAGTTAACCTTGGCCACGCCATCATCTTTTTTATTATCAGGAAATGGAGGAGACTTGCAATCTGTCATAGTAAGCAAGAACGCCCAGAATTTTCAGGATCCTGGGATGGGTTGCCTCTCCGAACAGGAAATATTCACGGATGTTTGTTGAATGAATAAATGAGAATAGTGTGCTCTGCCTAAAGTGGGCAATCTCTTCAGATTTCACCGGGTGGCTTGGAATGGAAGCCTTGTTTCTGTAGCAGTGCATAGTTTTAACTATGAAGTTTTATCTGTAACTCATTCTCACCATACTTGGGATCTTGAGGAGCACGAGAAAGAAATATGGGTGTGTAGGAGGGTAGGACATTGGCAGATGAAATGCAGATTTTCCTGGGAAAATAAAGAGGCATTTCTGAGAAGCAGGTTGATGAGCCTTCGAACTATTTGCAAAACTGCTAGAAATTTCTACAGAGGGCTTGCTGTGATTGGTTATTAAGCTGCAGCTGCAACTGTGGAACAAGCTGGCATCCAAGTTTTAAATAATCCTTCAAAATGTGCAATTCTCTATGGGGTGGTAGATTAAAATTCATGCTCTCTATTTTCTATACTTCAGGACATTTTCTTTTTAAAATTCACTTCCATTTGTCCTGGGAAGATCAAGAGATACTGACATCAGTTTGTAAGATAATCAGGGTAGCAATAGCCTGAAAGGGGAGAGAATTTCATCTGTAGGCTAAGGAATTAATAATGTCATCTTATTAAGACTCTAAGGACGGCATGAACTGTTTTAACTGAGAGATTACATTGGATAAGTATCAGAGCCCAGGACTAGCTGGGTTATCCAGTGGATAAGACCATATAGAGTTAAAGTGAAAGGATTTGCCCTTATCATCAACATGAAGACTTTAAGATCCAGGAGAAAACTATGTCAAAGATTCAGTAGGATGTGGACAGCCCAACTCCACTCTGCTTTGGTACCTCTTCTTCCCTTCTCATACCCATTTCCCAGGTCTAACTTAGATCCTGAGATCTTCTCTGATCAGTCCACCTTCTGAATGGAGACTCTGAGTCATTGTTTTTTACCAGTGGTTCTCAAACTTCAGTGTGCACCAGAGAGCTTGTAAAAACTCAGACTTCTGGGCCTCATTTCTAGAGTGTCCAGAAGACCTGGGGTGGTGCTGGTGATTATGCATTGCTGACCAGTTCCCAGGTGCTGCTGCTGTTGCTGAGCCCAGTATAATCCTTCCAGACCCATCTATCCATGTACCTTGTTTTTCATTTAATTGTCAGTGTCTCAGTGTAGGAGACCTCTTGTTCCATACTGCTATGAAATTTTCCTATTATATAGTCTGACACACATATCTCTGTAATAATAAATGTTAGTTCCATTTACCATTCCTCATATCTTTATTTGAATCATAAATTTTTTGAAGGAGTCTTTATGCAGCTAGCTACTTAGGAAGTATTCAATAAATATTTACTACATAAATGGGTGGACATAAGGTTCTTGAATTCAATCAAGCGAATTCAATTTCGCTTGGGTCATAATCTGAGGGTACTGGGATCGAGTCCTGCATCGGGCTCTCTGCTTGGCAGGGAGCCTGCTCCCTTCTCTCTCTCTGCCTGCCTCTCTGCCTATTTGTGATCTCTCTGTGTGTCAAATAAATAAAATCGTAAAAAAAAAAAAAAAAAAAAAAGACACTTTTTGCCTCCACACTTCACAGTGGCAACAGGGCTGAGGTGACCTGATACCTGCCATTTTGTTTCTTTGTCCTCAATGGGGTTTGATTCTTACAACTGTTTTCAGTTTGGAAGCCTGGCTTGGGAGAGAGATATCAGCACTCTTTTCTTTCCCTGTTACCAAGTACAGGAATAGAATTTCCAATAGGCAGGCAGCTCGGAGATTAGGGGTAAGTCACAGTAGATTTCAAACATCCCAGTGGAACTTGACACTTTGAAACTATCCCCCAAAGAGTCATATAACTTTGGAAATATAAAAATCGCCCCCCTGATTGTTCTTTATTTTTTTGGTATGTGAATTTCACTGCTAGTTTTTTTTTTTAAAGATATTATTGATTTATTTGAGAGAGAGAGAGAGAGAAGTGGACTCCTTGCTGAGCAGAGAGCCTGATGTAGGGCTTGATCCCAGGACCCTGAGAGCATGACCTGAGCCTAAAGCAGATACTTAACTGACTTAGTCACCCAGGTATCCCTTCATTGCTGATTTTTCTTTTTTACTGTTATGGATAAATCTATCCTCTATTTTGTCACCTAAAAAAAAAATGGGGTCTTATCCTCATATTTGGGTAATCACTTTTTCTCTATCTACAACTATTCCTGTTGAGGATAGTGGAAAAAACATAGATTTGAGTTCACATAGGCTTGAGTTCATATAGTTTAGAGTTCAAGTGTTGTTTTTATTGCTGCATTAGTTCTAGTCTATTCAGAAGCAGAAGACAGGACATTATTAGACATCCAGAGATTTACTGGGAGAAGGATTAGGGGCAGGTGGAACAGAGCTGACCTTCAGATCAGAAGCAGGTCTGACACTTGGAGAAAGAGAGAGGGAAGGAAAGTTGTGTGGGAAGTCTCAAACTGCAGGTTGAAAGAAAAGTTTTGCTAGGTTTCAAGGAGTCTTCAAGCTAAAGGTGGCTAATTGGAGGACTACTGTATCTTGCTGGAATGATCCCTTGTTATTCCATACATTTTACCCCCACCATACTCAGCTGTTGGCCAGGAGATGTTCTTGTAGCCCAAAATGTGAGTGGCTCATGTTCATGGGCACCACGGCCTCTGAAAACAGGATACAATAGGATGTGAATAACAGTTGGGATACTCTACTTTCCCCTACTTAAAGATGACTGTGAGGGGTGCCTGGGTGGCTCAGTGGGTTAAAGCCTCTGCGTTCGGATCAGGTCGTGATCCCAGGGTCCTGGGATCAAGCCCCGCATCAGGCTCCCTGCTCAGCGGGGAGCCTGCTTCCTCCTCTCTCTCTGCCTGCCTCTCTGCCTACTTGTGATCTCTGTCAAATAAATAAAATCTTAAAAAAAAAAGGATGACTGTGAATGATTTCTGCTTAGAACTTGTACTAGTGTAGAGTGACCAAGGGAATTAAAATAAGTGGGGTAAATTCATCTCAGTAGCCACTGCTTTGGTTCTTAAATGAAATTTCTAAATCTGATTTCCAATGTTCCCTTCGATTCTTACATTATTCCCCATTTTCCTGCTTGAATTAGATGCATTATTTTTAATGCCTGAAACCAAAGAAACTTCACCTGGCTACTAACTATAATTTTGAGTGTTAAGCTAATTTTTTTGTTCTACTTATTAAATATAGGAATTGGACGGGTGAAATAAGAGATTATGTAAAACATTTGGCACATGGGAAGTACCCGACAATTTTTCCCACTTCAAAACTGATTTCATATTTTAATAACATAAGTCTCTGAGACTTGAGTTTGAATAAAATTTCATTAGATTGTAAATGTTTACTTTATTATAAATATCACACCACCACTATTTATTGAATGTTAACAATGTTTGAAGTAAAATTCCACAAAGGATACTCAAGACATGGTTCCCAGTCTCAGAGGGAAATAACTACTTTCACAAAAATCTTAACTCCCTATTATCTAAAACAAAATTCAAAATACTTCTCTTATTATTGAAGGTCACTCAGCATCTGACCCTGTCTTTCCTTTCTAAACTTATTTCACTCCCCAGCACATTCCCAGATGGAACTCACCTTGCCCTTCTTGTGTCAGAGGTTTACTCATGACATTCCAACTACCCCCTTTGCTTTCTACCACTTGTTCCGCACTCCAGAGTTATACTGTGACAATCCCACCTGTGCTCATAGCTGACCTCAGATCAGAAGTCCTCTACATGAAGGTTTCTGTACCCTAAACCAGCCCCAGTGCTTTCTGATTTCCTCTTCTGTCCTTTCTGGCACACTTTCTTTTGCTCATAGGAACTTCTTTATCAAGGGTGGCTAATGTGTGCCCACACTTGTAGGGCTTGCATCTCACTACACTTGTATTTCCTTCAGAATACCCAATACAGTGTTTGTGACATAAGTGCTTCCAAGTGATAAGTAAAATCACATGAAAGGAAGACAGTGTGATGATAGGAAACAGGCAATAAGTTGGTCAGCACTCTGTGAAATGTAGAGAGGCAGAACTCTTTTTAAATTTTATCCTGAAATATTTTTCAAACTGAGAGAAGTGTTTTAACTGCAGTACAAAGAACTCCTGCATACCTTTCACCCCAGTTTTTACCAATTGCTAATATTTTGCCACATTTACTTTATCATTTCTCATGTTTTATCTATATCTTTAGATATATATCTATTAAGTCTGTATCTTTCCATCTATATATTATTTTTTGATCAGAATTATTTTTTTATTTAAATTCAATTAACATATAATGTTACTATCTATATATTATCTTTGAACCATTTGAGAATATGTTGCAGAAATCTTGTCACTTGTCCCTGTCACAATTCATTGATGTGTACTTACTTTGAATAAAGACATTTTCTTATACAGTGACAGTACAATGATCAAAACCAGGAGATATAACATCAATACAAGATTAAATTGTAATTTAAATTTCTCTGATTGTCCTAATATCTGTATCTTTTTTTTTAATGTTTTATTTTTTATAAACATATATTTTTATCCCCAGGGGTACAGGTCTGTGAATCGCCAGGTTTACACACTTCACAGCACTCACCAAAGCACATACCCTCCCCAATGTCCATAATCCCACCCCCTTCTCCCAAACCCCTCCCCCCAGCAACCCTCAGTTTGTTTTGTGAGATTAAGAGTCACTTATGGTTTGTCTCCCTCCCA
>NC_081571.1:26229584-26279701 GCF_022355385.1 Mustela nigripes
CGAAGGCAGAGGCTTTAACCCACTGAGCCACCCAGGTGCCCCTTCCTTGTTCTTCTTGAGTACAACTCCTACCCTCCCTCATTGCCTTTAGGCCAATAACCAGATTCAGGTCTCTGCTCAGTCTGAATAGGAAAATAGGGATCTGGATTCAGGAAGAAATGGTCCTCACAAAGGAATTGCAGAATCTGGCTAAGGAAAACCTAGAGGAACTGGGGGAAGACATGAGAAGGTTGATGTTGAGACTATTTGTCCTGGGAGGAGAAGAATGTAAGACTAGAAAAGGGAGAATTTATTGACAGAAGAGCACCATAACTCAGGACTTGGTTCCAAAAGGACACCTGGTGCTTGTCTTCATAGCTTGCTGGGATGGCCCCTGGATGCTTGAATTAGGCATTGGATTCCAGTAATATGGTGATGCCATGGTTTCCTTGACTTAGAAAGGATAGACTTGAGAAGCTACTGTGTGACTCTGTCCATCATTAAGCTTTATATCTCTGCTTATTTAAGTCTACAGTGGTTTCTGAATTAGTGAATTTGAGACATAGGGCAAAGCAGAGCTTCAATTGCTGACTTATATATTCAACAAATACTGTCTGAAAAACCATTATATGTCCATCAATACATAAAGGTGCCAGTGACACAAAGATCCTTGTCCTCAAGAATCCTTTGCTTTGTTGCCCCCGAGTTTTCACGTCTGAGAGACCACTAAGGAGCCAAGCAATGATGCAATCACATGAGGGTTTATTTGACAAGCTTAAGCTTGGGCCCAAGTATACCCAACACAGCAGAGTAGGGACTTGGATCCTGAGGTGACATGCTTAAGCTTGGGCCCAAATATACTCGATGCAGTGGAGTAGGACCCTGAGCTTAACTAAGGCAGGGGTATTTATGGGTTCCTGTTACTAAAGCGGGGTGCGGGTCTCTGGAACCAAAGCAGGGTGGGGCTTCCTAAAGTAGTGTGGGGGTCCTTAGAACTAAAGTAGGGTGGGGCTTCCTGGAACTAAAGTAAAGTAGGGGAAAAGTTCAGCCCTTGGGCACAGGGGTCTGAGGTGGCTGTAGTTATGCTAAGGCTAAACCTGAGGTGGGATGGCCTTGATTTTTCTCGGCCTCCACAGCTTTAAGGAGCAACTAATTTAGTATGGAAGACCTATGTCTGGGGAGAAAAATCATCTATTCTCAAGGTCATACTACTGTAAATCGTTCAGACATAGGTATTTTGGCATATGAATATCAGTGTCATGGTCCTATAATTTGCTGCTTTTTTGATATGACCAAATAATAAGCTTCCTTATGCTAGATACAGAAATATGCATATATACTTGAGTGGACTTAAAAAAAAAAAACTTCATCTGAAATTTTTGATTTGAAAAAAAAGACTTAAGGGGAAAAAACATAAACTCACATACTTATTTCTTAAATATATTTGTATGATTTCTTCATCTCTTGAGATTGTTTTTTGGGGGTTACCAAATTATTTTTAAGAGTCACTAAAATAGCACACACTATTTTTGTGAACTTCTAATTTAAATATATGTAAGCTTAGAGGGATATGCTTCAGGAAAAAATGTCATTGATTTTCCAAACTTTCCATTTTGAAATTAACAAAAAGGTTTATGAATGAGGGGCAGAGGAAGATGAATTTCTGTCTTATTTCATTTCATCTGCCACTCAGACATTATAATTTTTTAAGCAAGGAGAACCACTTAGTTTTTGATAATTTAAGTTCCTAACATAATTAATAGGTAGTTTTGCTAGTCCATCAACTTCATCATTTTTTCTCAGTTTTTTCTGTGATTTGCAGCTCTAAGTAAGCACAACAGTGGTAGTTGAGTAAGATGATTAATCTGTAAAACATACCCTCATTTTGATGATTTTTATTACAATTAAAATTTTGGAGTATTATTAAAAAGATCAATGCCAACAAAGATGTCAACAAAGAACAATTCATGAAAACTATTATCATAGATAAAGGGTGATCAATGAATATTTGCATGACTATTGCAGAAAAGCAAATTTATGGGGAAAAACAGCCATTTCCTTTACTAAAGAATTTCATTCTATTCTTTTGCATGACAGGAATGCTTGCTGATTGATTCTACATAATTAAATAGAGAATGCTGCAGTGGGAGTGCTGAATTCTGGCATGTGTTCCTTCAAGTGCTTTGGTTTTGTTTTGGCAAATAATATTAAGAACTTACCACTTTTTTCTATTATGAAAATGGTATGCTACATATTCATATGGACAAGGGTGAGGGGATGGGTTAGCCCAGTGTTGGGTGTTAAGGAGGGCAGGTGTTGTAATCGGCACTGGGTGTTATGCAAATAATGAATCATCGAACACTGTATCAAAAACTAATGATGGGAGGGAGACAAACCATAAGTGACTCTTAATCTCACAAAACAAACTGAGGGTTGCTGGGGGGAGGGGGTTTGGGAGAAGGGGGTGGGATTATGACATTGGGGAGGGTATGTGCTTTGGTGAGTGCTGTGAAGTGTGTAAACCTGGTGATTCACAGACCTGTACCCCTGGGGATAAAAATATATGTTTATAAAAAATAAAAAAATAAAAACAAATAAAAATAAAATAAAAATAAATAAAATCTTAAAAAAAAAACTAATGATGTACTGTATGGTGACTAACATAATGAAAAAAATAACAGAAAACAGATAAGTTCACCTGTAATTTCACCATCAAAAATAACAACTGTTAATATTTTAGGTATCTTTTATTGCAGTTTTGTCATTTTGTCAAGTGGACTTACCTCAGTAGCGTACCATCAGGAAAAGGTATTATTTTTCCCCCAGTACTTTCAAATTGCTACTTCTTCCTTCTCTTTGACATTATTGCTGGCATTCTTCATGGTTTTTTTTTAATTCTCTCTCTTCCTCTCACCATATTGGCTATGGTGGAATCATTTATACCGCTGAAATTGGCAAATGCTATACAAATCCAGGTCTTGCCTTGCCTCCTCTGCTCCCACAATTGTTGCTTCAGACAACCCAGTTCTAAGCCATTCAGTGCATGACATTCCTTTAGTCCCAGGGGTTGGTTCAGAGTGTTTAATCAATGTGATACTCATTTACTAGAAGCTCCAGGACATAGGAAATCTCTCTCTCTGTCGTTTGTGAATGATGAAGAATATGGATATAAAGACAACTTGCTGCCATCATTGTGTTGTACTGGGAAGCCATCCTGAAGAAGTTCACACATGAGATAACAATAAAGAGAAGTGAAAAGATATTGAGCTGGAGTCCTGAATAAATCATGCCTAAGATCTGTGCCAGCTTTGAACTTCAATTATGCGAGCCAATAAATCTTGTTCAGTGTGTGAGCCAGTTTGAGTTGTAGCTACTGAAAACATCCTAAGTGGCTCATGAGTGGTTTTTGGAGGTGGTAATTGGAGACCCTGCTCATTTCCTCTTGCTGAACTGTCCTGAGCTCAGGAGAATCATATGTTTTGTGGAATTCCAGAGTTATTTTATGGAAATGAAGACAATTTCAGAGGAAATTCACAGACATTGGAGGAGTATAAATTTTACATTAACTTTCTGCAGTAGTCTTTCAAACACAAGCCTCAGGACGTGACAAATTCTTTGGCGTAGCTAGGAGGGGACTTGATTATGCTAAGGGATAATTAAGACTTCCAAGGTGATATAAAATCTCTGTCATGCTAAAAGTCAGTAATTTACTCCAGAACTGTTATGAAATTAATACAGCTAAAGTTTGGTTAACATTTTCTTCTACCTAAGTATAAAAATATATTCTTTTTTCATGAAAGTCTTCAATGCAAGTTGAAATACAAGAGCTGCTATCTGGGATAAATCCCGAGTCCCAATTTAGACATATGTGTATTGAATAGATCTCAACTGTTTTGAGACCAGTTTATTTCTGTTAGTTCCATTATTTTCATCAACTTGATCAATATTATGATGCCCTTTGAATGAATAAATTTGATAAAACTTTTGGTGTGTGTTGCTTTTGTATCCATGCTTTAATTCATCCGTCACCATTATTATCATTAAAAAATTCCTGGAGCTGCAAATATATGGTTTTCTCATTAGGTGGCCCATTGTTAAAAACTCTTGAATGTTCCTATGTTAAAATATTTGTTTGCTTATATATGTATGTGTAGCTCAAATGCGTTTCTCTGTTACTTTTATTCATTGGCCCCAGTTAATTTCTCTTTGAAATATTAAAGTTAGTTATCATGTCATCATCTCTCAGTCCTCTGAGTTTCTTTTTCCTGCTAAAGATTCCCATTTTTTGTAGCTTACCACTTTTATCACATACATTTGGGCTCTGTCCAACCTGGTGAGGACCTTCTTAAAAAGAATGTCTTAGGGGGACCTGGGTGGCTCAGTCAGTTAAGTGTTGGACTCTTGATTTGTCTCAGGTCATGATCTCAGGGTCCTGGGATTGAGCCCTGGGTCAGGTTCCACACTCAGTGGGGAATCTGCTTGAGGATTTTCTCTCTCCCTATGTCCTTCCCCTGTGCTCGCTCTCTCTCTCAAATAAATAAATCTTTCTAAAAAAATGTCTTAATCATAAGAGACTGAAGAAGTACACAATGATAGAATCATGGCTGATAAATTACTGGACAGAACTAATAAGAATTCTGTGGCTATGTGGGTATTTTCCTACTCCTGTATTTGGAAATATTATGTGGAAAGTTATAACCAGGTCTATTGCTCATGGAATGATTTTTAAAAAATATTCCTTAGGGAGAAAGAGCTGAGTTTTTGCTATATTACAGAATTCTCATCATAATTAAAAAAAAAAAAAACACCTTCATTTTGTTCAAATTATTTTTAGAACTTTCTTTTGTTTTTGAGTTGAAATTCCTAAATGGTGTTATCTGTTGATTATCAAACACCTGTATTAGGAAAGACTTTTCCTCAATCAGGGTCATTTGTTGAGTTAGAGTATTCTTCCAAAAAGGCTACATCAAAGAGCAAGTGCTTGTCATTCAGATTTTGCCCTTTCTTGGGACATTACCTTGATCGCATGTGGGGAGTTCAGTTCCTGGCCAAAAAAAACCAAAAACAAACAAACAAAAAAACCCCACACAAAAAACCTATGTGTGTTTTTTTTTTTTTTTTTCAGGCTAGACCGTAGGCAATTTCAAAGGTTTTATCTAGCTGGCTTTGTGAAGGAAAATTACCCTTCATGATGGTAAATTTTATGTGTCAGTCTGACTGGACCATGAGATGCCCAGATCAGATTAAACATAATTCCTGGGTATATTTGCAAAGATGATTCCAGAAGAGGTAAGCATTTGAATTGGTGGGGTGAGTAAAGCAGATAGCCTTCTCCATGTGGGTGGGCAACATCCAATCCCTTGAGGGCCTGAATGAAACGGTGAGATAGAGGAAGGTCGAATTCTCACTCTGCTTGATTGATGGGGTTGTAACATCAGTCTTTACCTGCCTTGGGTGTTCCTGGCTGTCTAGACTCCAGACTTGGATTAAGATCTATTCCATGGGTTCTCCAGCTTTCAGACCTCCAACCTACACCACTGGCCTACCTGGGAATCCAGCTCATAGACTGCAGACGGTGGGACTGTTCAGCCTCCATAATCATATGAGCTGATACCTTATAATAAATCTCTTTGTCTAAATAAATATAAACGCAGACCTTTTTTTTGTTGTTGTTCATGTAATTCTGTGTAGTGAACATACATTCTGTTCTATTTCTCTGGAGAACTCTGACTGGTATAACCCTCTGCACACAGACTTGGTGTACAGCCAGTGTGTTGAAGCAGTCTGTGAAGGGGGTCACTGTCAGGACTCAGAACCTCCTGGCCAGACATGCTCTTATGCATTCCTGCATTCCTATGCCAGCACTTGCATTTGGAGTTCTTATTAGGAAACCTTGAAAATACTTGCCCACACTCAGATTCAGTACCCTATTCGTTTCAGCTTCCAGTCCTCCCATCTCCCCTGACCTCCAGGTCCAGGAGCCTTTTGTTCTGGGCTCTCCAGGCAATGAGATAATCCCCACCCCCACATCTGTGCTGACTGACCTGTCTCTTCAACTAGTGCACTGTTCTCTCCAGGAAATGGAGAGTTGGGTACTTTCTGCAGTTAGCCTCTTGGTTTTACTCTCACAATTAAGATTAAAGCCTTCCCTCTTATTTTATTTTAGCTCATTGCTTTTAATTTGCTCTCAGTTCAGCTTGCTCTTGCTTAGCAGAGATGGTTGTAACAACGTGGTTCCCATCAGCAAAAGCGTTTACCATAAAATTGGACATACCACAGGGAATAATAATTAGAAAAGCCAACATTTACTGAGCACTTATGTATACCAGACACCATGGGAAGCCCTGCATATATGTGATTAACTGCAGTGTCACTCTAAGTGTGGTCCTTGGACTGGTGATGATCGGTGAACACTTGTTACCAGTTTACCATGAGAGATATACAGGAACTGGGTATTTGTGTTTAGCAATTTGTATTTGTCACTGCTCTATGGTTGATATTTTCATTGCATTTTTAAGAACATCCATCCACACCAGATTGAAAATTTTAGAAATATGTTCTTTTACCCCAGATGTATGGAGAAGCACTGTGCTATCTCATTTAATCCGTATAATGATCTTTTGAAGTAGATACTCGTATTACCATTCATTTACTGATGAGTAATCCCAGGCACATCTACTGATGGTGCCGTAATTTGCTTGGAATCATTAATGTGGCTAAGTGTGGCAATGCTGAGAGGTGTGTCAAGACAGGTACACAGCTGCTGGGCTTACCACTATCAGTAATGTCTTATGCTACCATATATGTGTTTTCACAAGTGCCCCAAGGAGCCACTTGGATAGAATATCTATAATGGTGTTTATCCCAGCAAATTCGAGCTATACATCTGCCCATAGACACATCACCTTCATCACACAAGTAAATGATACCCTGCACTGTCTGGAGAAAAAGAAGATCTGAGTTGTCACAGAAAACCTGCCACGTGGTCAGATATCTCCTCATGCTGGGTAGAGTGTTTTCTGAAATTCAATTCTTATTTGAATCAACGCTCACCCAAAGCAATTTGCTGTGTCTGTGGCACCAATTTCCAGATACGTAATTCCATTTATTTCTCGCTCTGGGATTCTGTCTTTGCATCACCATGGCTATGTCTGTTTCCTGCAGTTATCTCAGGCATGGAAATAAAACTGTGTGTGGGGGGTGCCTGGGTGGCTCAGTGGGTTAAGCCGCTGCCTTCGGCTCAGGTCATGATCCCAGGGTCCTGGGATTGAGTCCCGCATCGGGCTCTCTGCTCAGCAGGGAGCCTGCTTCTCTCTCTCTCTCTCTCTCTGCCTGCCTCTCTGTCTACTTGTAATCTCTGTCTGTCAAATAAACAAATAAAATCTTAAAAAAAAAAAAAAAACTGTGTGTGTGAATCCAGGTACCTCCTGACCTTGATGAGAAGCAGAGATCTAAGCTGGGTCAAATCCCTCTCATATTTTCTTATCTGTGATTCCTTGGGCAAAAAGGTAGCTCAGAACCCCCCTCCCCCAAAGCTTCTTGAGAAATCCTTAGTATGGAGACGAGGGATGATTATAATGCATTACTTTTGCAGAAGAATAAGAAATAGAGGTCTTTGGAGCTGTCAGAAGAGTCAGTAATGGTTGTAAGTAGTTGACTCTGGAGACTGGGTCTTGGTATGGGGGGGACAAGTATGAAGTTCCTGCTTTTTACTATTCAGAGGTGTGTCAAGACAGGTACACAGCTGCTGGGCTTACCACTATCAGTAATGTCTTGTGCTACCATATATGTGTTTTCACAAGTGCCCCAAGGAGCCACTTGGATAGAATATCTATAATGGTGTTTATCCCAGCAAATTCGAGCTATACATCTGCTCGTAGACACATCACCTTCATCACACAAGTAAATGATACCCCCAACTTATAATGGTTCAACATAGGACTTTTTAATTTTATGGTGGTGTGAAGGCAATATTTAATCAGTAGAGACTGTACTTTGAACTTTGAAAATTTTGATCTTCTCTCGAGTTAGTGATATGTGGTGCGATCCCCTCCCATGATGCTGGGCAGTGGCCGCTCCCAGTCGGTCCCGCCATCACCAGGGTGAACCACTGATAAACATACCACCATTCTGTACCTGGGCAACCTTTCTGTTGGCCACTTTCAGTATAGCACTCAGTCAGTTGCATGAGATAGTCAACACTTTAATCTAGGCTTTGTGTCTGATGATTTTGCTTAATTGTAGGCGAATGTCAGTGTCCTGAGCAAGTTTATGATCTGCTAGGCTAAGCTGTGATATTTGATAGGGTAGGGGTATAAATGCATTTTTAACTTCTGACAGTTTCAATTTAAAGTGAGTTTATTGGAATGTAACCCCGTTGCAAGTCCAGGAAGATCTGGACACTCTTTTCTACTTGACTTTTTTTTTTTTTTTTTTTTTTAAACAATGTGCACATGTTGCTTTGAGCAAGCAGACACATCCCAGCCGAGATTTTCTGTCACACCCGTCAGCCCACTCCTGAATTTGGCTGGGAAGCAGTGGAGTTTCTTGCAAGTTTCTAATTTGCTTCTGTTAAACACAACTTGCCCCAAACTTAGCTTCCCCCCCACCTTGTTCTGCCTGAAAGGCTTTCAAAATCATAGCAGCCCTCTTGGTCCATGCTCAGAAACAACTAGAAAGTGGAGAGGCATGCAGACCCCTAGGACAGCCTTTCAAAGAAGGAGGTTGTGTTCTGTGGCTCCAAAGTCAGCCTCTCACTCTTTAGGATGCCAATTCTGGGAGGAATCTGAACACTTTCCAGAGGTCCCCAACAAAACAGAGCCTCCTTTGCCTATCAAGGCCATCTGGATACATAACCCTTAACTTGAGTTTCTCACTTTCTCTCTCAAAATCTCCCCCCATCCCCAACTTCCCCACCCCATATTTGCTTCCTGGGATCACCTCCCAAATAAACTACTCACACCAAGTCCTTGTTTCGGGCTCAGCTGTTAGTAGAAACCTAACTAGGACAGATCCTCAGGTAAAACTAGGACCGCTGAGATGAGATTTGCACTCTGGCTTCTGGACCCTGCTCTCCATGGTGCAGTTGAATTGCCATGGGCCCTGGGGGCTACAGCTGTGGGTGTAGTCAAGCCTGAATGCAGAGAGTGGAATGATTCCATTCTGAGCAATCAATTAAAGTATTACAGAAATGTACCATAGGGAAGGTTCATGACTGTGGGAGGGATGCCCTAAGGGAGACTGTAAATGACTTCCCAGGCAGCCAAAGAAATGTCATAGAAGAAGAAGGAAGATAGGAATGAAAAGAGAAAAGAAATTGGCATCACACAGAGAAACGGAAATGCTGTCTCTCCCTTTCCTCCTGTCAAGGAGGCTAAGAGGTGTGAGCAGCAGATTGCAAAATAATTCAGGGAGCCAAGGACACTGCCAACTTGCTTTAGATGTTGGAACTGTCTCTTGATTTTTGGAAGTCTGGGGAAGGTGACCAAATAGAATCACTACTTGCTTCTGCCATGTAGGTGGGTTAAAGAATATCCACCGATTGAAATTTTGGCAGGTCTGGGAATTCTGCAATCAGGATACCTGCTGGATTTCCTGTTTCCAGTTTGGCCCTTAGCTGGTAGTGAATGGCCACTGGTTTCCATGTGTCCTTGCAGTACTGCACCCACCCTCTTTTCTGTAAGTGACCTTGGTTCCTGTTATTTTCAACTAAATTTTCTGGCCATTGTGGGGCCCCTTCCCACCAGTGTCCCTGGGATCCCCTATCCCACTCATGCACTCTCATTTATTTCCATATGTGTGGCCTAGGGGGTGTTTCCCTCCTCAGTCTGAACTTGAGGACCCCCTCTTGACTGAAGCTTCCTCTCTTTTTTGTTTGCCAGGTAATTACATTTTCTTATTTGTTCTCCACATTCTCTTACACAGCCCTCAGTACATCCAAAAGACCTTTATGTGTGATGTCCTCAGTTAAATCGAAACACGGTAATGATCCCCCAGCTCGTAGATGCCAAAACTACCACTGGAAAGTAAATGTGATTCATTTCTATTAATTTAAGTGTCCCCCTTAAAGGGAAGGGCGATTACTCTGAGATTCCCAAGACCTGCTTGAGGTGGGGATATCCGCAGCCTGTGCCCTGCACAGCAGCACTCTAGGACAGGCCCACTTCTCCCCACCTGTGCCTGGCCTTCTTGCTGCAGGGCGACTTAGGTGAGAGCTCCTTGGCTGAGGTCTTGACTCCTGGCCATTCTCCCAGGGTCTCATGGTTGCATCTCCTAAAACAGAGTCTCTAAAGCCACTTGCTTTCCTGGGCTAGATTGCATGAAGCAGTAAAACTTAAAACAAAAAAATAAAATAAAATAAAAATAAAAACAAAATAAAAAAACAGAAAACAAACAAAAAAGGAGTTGAAACAAATTCTGCTGTTTCTTTTACTTAAAAGGCAAATTACATGCTATTATTTCTGAATTCTGTCCTAAACCCTGGGACCATGAAGCAGGAACATAGGTTTATGCCTTAGAAAAAGCACTGATAATGCTTCAAACAGGTGGAGACTCTTCTTTTCTCCCTCTTAATTCTTAGTTTTTTAAAAAAAATTTTTATAATAAACACAATAACTTCTGTTTTAAGAAAGTTAGAGCAATCTGGAAAGAGAACCAAACTGCAATGTTTAAGAGAATGCTGGGCCAGACTGTCTAGGTCAGACCCTTGTCATGACTTTGGTCTCTCTGAGGCCTCTGTTTCTCATCTGAAAGGCAGATCATTAATAGTACTTACCTCAGAGTTGTCAGGAGGATGAAATGACTTAGTATTTATAAAGAGTGTAAAACAGTGCCTGGAACATTTTAAGCCACCTATAAAAAATTTATGAGATGAGATATTTTCTATAGGAACATGTAAACAAATTACTTTTCTGTTTATATAAATTTGTTTATAATACACAAATGCACCTGTTTATTTCCCCCTTGATAGTGTGTCTCAGACGTTTTCATTGTGAGTAGTTAGAGATATATCTAATTCCTTTTTTTTTTTTTCATTCATTGAGAAAATATTTATTTATTTATTTATTTATTTATTTTTAAATTTTTTATTTTTTATAAACATATATTTTTATCCCCAGGGGTACAGGTCTGTGAATCACCAGGTTTACACACTTCACAGCACTCACCAAATCACATACCCTCCCCAATGTCCATAATCCCACCCCCTTCTCCCAAACCCCCCCCCCCCCGCAACCCTCCCTTTGTTTTGTGAGATTAAGACCTCTTTTTTTTCTTTCTTTTTTTTTTTTTTTTAAAGATTTTATTTATTTATTTGACAGACAGAGATCACAAGTAGGCAGAGAGGCAGGCAGAGAGAGAGAGAGAGAGAAGCAGTCTTTCTGCGGAGCAGAGAGCCCGATGCAGGGCTCGATCCCAGGACCCTGAGATCATGACCCGAGCCAAAGGCAGCAGCCCAAACCACTGAGCCACCCAGGCGCCCCTTAAAAAATTTCTTTTTAGCGTAACAGTACTCATTGTTTTTGCACCACACCCAGTGCTGCATGCAATCCGTGCCCTCTCTAATACCCACCACCTGGTTCCCCCAACTTCCCACCCCCCACCCCTTCAAAACCCTCAGATTGTTTTTCAGAGTCCACAGTCTCTCATGGTTCACCTCCCCTTCCAATTTCCCTCAACTCCCTTCTCCCCTCCATCTCCTCTTGTCCTCCATGCTATTTGTTATGCTCCACAAATAAGTGAAACCATATGATAATTGACTCTCTCTGCTTGAATTATTTCACTCAGCATAATCTCTTCCAGTCCTGTCCATGTTGCTACAAAAGTTGGGTATTCATCCTTTCTGATGGAGGCATAATACTCCATAGTGTATATGACCACATCTTCCTTATCCAGTCGTCCGTTGAAGGGCATCTTGGTTCTTTCCACAGTTTGGTGACCGTGGCCATTGCTGCTATAAACATTGGGGTACAGATGGCCCTTCTTTTCACTACATCTGTATCTTTGGGGTAAATACCCAGTAGTGCAATGGCAGGGTCATAGGGAAGCTCTATTTTTAATTTCTTGAGGAATCTCCACACTGTTTTCCAAAGTGGCTGCACCAACTTGCATTCCCACCAACAGTGTAAGAGGGTTCCCCTTTCTCCACATCCTCTCCAACACATGTTGTTTCCTGTCTTGCTAATTAATGACTACATATATGCCATTGTACAGATGTATGGAGTTATGTTTTTCCTAATATTTCTGTCACAAACAATGCTATAATACATAGGTGTGTGCCTTTATTTCTGCACACTTAAGCAAGTGAATTCATAGAAGTAAAACATATTTTACCAGAGATATTGACAAATTACCCTCCAGAAATTTTTACCAATTTATTTTTGGTTTGGGCCCTTTTGGACTTTTTGTCTTATTATTAATTTTTTTAAAGGGGCAACATTATTTCTTTTCTTTTCTTCCTTTCTTCCTTCCTTCCTTCCTTCCTTCCTTCCTTCCTTCCTTCCTTCCTTTCTTTTAGATTTTTTTATTTACTTGAGAGACAGTGAGAGAGAGAGCATGAGAGGGGAAAGGGTCAGAGGGAGAAGCAGACTCCCTGCTGCTGAGCAAGGAGCCTGAGCAAGGAGCCTGATGTGGGACTTGATCCCAGGACTCCAGGATCATGACCTGAGCTGAAGGCAGTTGCTTAACCAACTGAGCCACCCAGGTCCCCCATGGACCCTTTTTTATTTAAATCTGATGACTAAACCCTAATTCTTGGTTGATGGGAATGAATTGGGAATGCTACTCCCCAAGCAGGCTGCCTTCTGAATGTCCCTTCTTACCAGCCTATCAGCCCACTGGCCCCACATACAAGCTGTATTACTTTCTCCCCCATTTATCCACACAGAATCTAGAGAGTTCTGCTCCCCTGACTTTGTACCCAACTAAGACTCACATTCTGAACCCTGCCTCCAAGCCTCCCTGGCCTGCCATTTAGATTTGTCGGTTCAGTTTAAGTACCTTTCCCTGGCTGGCCCTGCTGTAATGTTCATCAATGCCAAGAATTACCAATACTGTTTGTATTCTCTTACTTCCTGCTTGCCAAAACCTTTTATTTAGCTTCCTAGATGCCAACTTTAAGGCCCCAGTCAATGACATTGCCACTTCTGAATCATCCATTAACTTCCCTTTGTAATGGCTCTGCTTTCTGTCTGGTACTTCTTTTTCTTTGGGCATCATTTTAGAAATTTCCTTGGCCCCTTATTTTTAAGCCACAGAGTCTACAAAGTCCATCAGTCTCAGATGGGTAGAACGATTCCCGTCTTCTAGAAATCATTTATGGGGAGGCAAGTTCATGTAGGAAACCTTCCTGATTTAAGCTAGGTGGGTGGAATGCTGTTTACCCATGATTTCGAGGATAGTGTCAGGAAATCCAATTCATTCCCATCAACCAAGGTAGCCCAGCTCTGTCTGCAGGATTATTACACAAGAGGTGGAATGTGCGCTCTGGAGTCCAACTGTGGGGGCTAGAAGTCTAGACTGTTGGTTTGTGGTATAATACTGGGCAGTGCTTTACTTGCCTGACCTCAGTTTCTCCACCTGCAAAATGGGGATTACAGTGGGATTTGTGTGGGAATTAAAGGAAATAATGCATTTTTAATAGGTGGCATGGAGGGGATACTCAAGAAATTACTGTTGTGGTTATCATCATCTTTATTGATAGAATAACAGGTGGGTTCTGGGGCTGAGATCATCTTCACCAGAAAAGTGTGAACCTCTTTCTGTCCTCCCATGGCTGGTAACTTGCCTGACTGTGAGGTAAGTTATATTGTGGGGAGTGAGTGTTTAGTATTCATTCTCCCCGAATTCTCTCCTCTCCCTTCACCTACCCAGAATATCCTGCTGTCCCAATCCTCTACCCTGGGAGTTGGTATAGTGTCAGTGGAGGACAGGTAGTCCTAAGCCCAATATGACCTTGCTTGCCATGTGACTTTGCACCTTGGTTTCCTCATCTGTAAAATGGGGCCAATAGCCCCTATTTTAAAACTGTCATTAAGATTAGAGGAAAAGCATTTGAAGTGGCCCATAGTAGGTGCTGTGTAAGTTTTACCAGCTCCCTGCTAGTGTTCGGGGAGAAAGGCTTTGTGGGCCACACAGGTCTGTGCTGGTGATTATCAAAATCTGGGCCAGTGGAGTGAGAAAAGTGTTAAGCTGGGAACTGGGTCTCATCATTGACTTGTCTGTCTCTCTGTCAAACGGGCAAGTGATTTTTGCTGGTTTCCATGGATATATGGAAACTCATCTATATTTCATTTCATATAAAGATGAATTAGGAACTTAGAGTCTCTGGAAGCAAAGTGCCCATTACATTTAAGTTAAAGTATCTGATCATTCAATTTCAATTGCCAATATTCCTGACAAAAAATGATGAAAGTCATTGTTTTGTTTATTTTACTAAATGAATGTACTGGAGAAAGGACCAATGCACATTTTTAAAAAAATCTCATTTGTAGGAATGTAGTTTCTGTATTTGTGTTGATTCTATGCATCAGCGAAATAGAATTCAGCCCGTATTTAACTTTTCAGTAGAGAGGAGATATCCTGAAAATTAACTTATAAATCAGAAGTTGGGAATTTTAGGGGTATTTTCCCTCAGAAAACCCATTTAATGTGTGTATGCTAAGCCAGCCTGTAGATGTCTTTGGAAGATGATGGGGCTAAATTAATGATGTCAATTAATTCCAAAATTCATTGTGGAATAGGATTCATGGTGTCTAGAGGGAGAAAAGATTTGACTTTTCTTGGGCACTGACCTGTACCAGGCAAGCTTCTTGAAGAGGCAGAGAAGTTTACAATTATCACGATATTCCTTTTCCGTACCCCTCACCTGCCCTCTGGAGTACCTGTCCTTCTTTCTTTCTTTTAAAAAAAAAAAAAAATATTTATTTATTTATTTATTTGCCAGAGACACAGCGAGAGAGGGAACACAAGCAGGGGCAGAAGGAGAGGGAGAAGCAAGCTTCCAGCTGAGCAGGGAGCCCGATGTGGGGCTTGATGCCAGGACCCTGGGATGATGTTTTGAGCCAAAGGCAGATGCTTAATGACTGAGCCACCCAGGTGCCCCAGTACCTGTCCTTTCATTCCTGGACCTCAATGTCCTCAATGTTGCCCAAAGGCCACCACCATAGCATCTATCTCACCAGGACTCCTGCTACAGACCACTCCTCCCACATCCCTCTTGCTGACTACCCAGTGGAACGATGGTAGCTTTGAGAAGCAGGCAGATTCAATTAATTCATACTCTCATGTGAATGGCTGATATACTGGCATGTTTATGATGTTACTTTTTAAAAAAGAGATTCTTTTCTTCTCTCCCTTCATTTCCTCCTTCACTATTCTTTTTCCCAATGGAAAAAACATACAGACCATTGACAAAGTGAAGTGAAAAACTTCAGACAATTTGGAAGAAAAATTTTGTGGGCCAGTAGCCACAAGAGAGGCATTCTATCCCTTAGAGTTTCCCTGATTTCAGTTCTTTTTGGTTTTGCATCATACACAAACTATGTTTCCTGGCCATTTAGAGGTGTTGCCAATACAAGAGTAACCCTGGTTAGGGTTGACTATGTAACGTACAGGGGGTCAGTGCAAAGTGAAAATACGGGGCCCCTTGTTTAAAAAGTTTAAGAATTATGGGCTCCTGGGTGAATCAGTTGGTTAATCGAGTTCCTTCGGCTCAGGTCATGATCCTGGAGTCCCGGGATCGAGTCCCACATGGGGATCCCTGCTTGGCAGGGAATCTGCTTCTCCCACTGACCTCTCTCTTCTCATGCTTCCTCTCTCTCATGCTCTCTCTCTCTCAAATAAATAAATAAAAATTTTTTAAAAAGTTTAAGAATTTCAAGATGGTAGCCACAGAGCATCAAAATACCTACGGGCTCTTTTAACATGGTGTCTGTGTGACTGTACGGGTTACATGTCAATGAAGTCGACTGGCTCTGGTTAAAGAAAGTGGATGCCATGTCCTGACTTCAGTTTCTCTTAGAACATATAATGTGTTTTGTGTCTGAATCTTCAAGAATATAGTGAGCAGGATTTCCTTAATTTTAATCTATTGAAATTTGGACACTTCTTGGAGGTCAGGGATATTGCAATGATTCTTTGGGATGCTCAGAGTTGTTCTTGCTTCACTTTAAGTCTCCCATCTGTGTGTCTTACATACCACAGTGTTTAATACAAAGCTCCAATAACATAGAAGGAGGGTGGAAGGGGGTTTCCTAAGGTGCGGGTGGAAAGAAAGCCCAGGTCTGGGTTGAGCTCTTTGCCCACTAAGGCCATTTTGGGGTTTGGGTCTATGATGACGTGAGTGTAGACCAGAGTCTACCTGTACATCTCACTTTCTGCTGTTGAACGGGGTCTTAAGCTGAGGCTGGGCATGGTTGCAACTTCAGATCTGCTATATTCACTCTGTTCTCTGCAAGTCTTTGTAGCCTCTTGATGGATCCTGTGGACAAGAAAGTAATATGAGCTGAGTAACATCTTGATCTGTCTCCCTGCTGCCAAAGCAGCCAGCTGTGTGTGTTGGGAGGGGGGCATTGATTAAAAGTGAGAAGTAAAGAGCAGGAGTGGTTCCCTTGATGGTGTTTTGATATGTGTAAATAGAGGCATCCTTCAAAAATATCCAGAGATATTCATGGAGAAGAACGTGGGAAACATTATAAGACAAGATGTCTTACTTCTGCTTCTGTATGTCATTAGCAACCCTTTGACTTTATTTTTGGTTTTGAAGTAGAGTCTTCTCTGTGGTAATGGTTCTCATTTTCTGGCATTACTACATTCACTCCACGAAGAAAGGAAATACACCCTAATCCTAATGTATGCATTTGGTCCTTTTAGAGGAATCTGTTTACAGAAGATAAATATGTAATAGAGCCTGTAATATGCTTTCTTAGTTGTATTTCCAATGGGCTCTTGTTGCCTCAAATTTCAGTTTCTTTATTATTTTCTGGGGAATACACTATCTTCTTTACAAAAATTAAAAATACATACATATGATTTTAAGGAGCATATAGAGTTCTAAGATCTGAATAAAATGTAGAGCCTGTATTTTTAACATTTTTGAGTTACATAGGTTTTTTAAATTGGTGGTGTGACAATTAAATTTTGGAGTGGCATATTCATGGCTGTGGCTGCCACTTGGAAGAAAGTTAGTGGCGTGAGGGTCCTGGGATGCCCCTCAGCTTGTACGAGACCAAATGTGGACATGTGTGACAAAATTGAATACTATCTCTTAATGAGTTCTTCATTTCATCATGCTTTGGTAAATATTTGTGTGACAGTTAAACCCTAGAGTCTTAAGGGATTAATTTCAAAGCTGATGCACTGGATATTAGGAAACCAATCATCACAAACTCCAATCGGCACTGTACCTTGTAAGATTTCAGGAAGCAATTCCTGGGAGGGGACAGGGTGAGGGGTTGGGCTGTTCTTGCTAGGGGGTCAGCCCAAAACTTTCAGGCAAATCTCACACACACACACACACACACACACACTCTCTCTCTCTCTCTCTTTCTCATACACACACACACACACACACACACACAGGCCATAGTAATATCTAGAGTCAGAGTAGGTATCTAGACATCAGCTCTGCCTTGGATGAACCATATAGCTCATCCATATTTCATTCACTTATTGGCCCATCTTTATTATTCTGTGCTTGGATAAATTTGAGTGATAGGACACATCCAGCAGAAATGAATTTAGGTTAGGCAACATTCACTGAAGGGACTGCTTGTCTGATATCTGCTCTGGACACCAGAACTGTGACTGAATTTGTCACGAGAGACCATCCAATCCAGAAAGACTCTTCAATCTGTTCCTGAAGTAGTTCTGTAAATTGGTACTTCAAAAACCAAGTATTTGGGCTCATCCCATGGAAAGAGAACTATACGTGTTTTAGTACACAGCTAACATGTAAATATAAATATATATATATATATACACACATTTTTTATATATATATATAAATATATATAAATATATATATATATATATATATATATTAGATTATCTTATCAAAGATTAAAGCAAGTGCTTTGGTTCTTCCCCAGAGAGACGTGTCAGGGAGCACCTCAGCACCTTGGAGACTGAGTCATTGCTGAGCTTCTAGAGGACAGGATGTGTCCACCTCCCCAAAAGAGGTGAACAAGCTGGAACTTGGGTTCGTCCTTTTATTTTTAAGGTCTTCAGAACCCTGTGTGGATGGAAGAATGGGAAAGGCAAGCCTTCATGCCCACGTGTCTGCACCTTCTCTTCTAGTCTGCAACAGTGGTAGGAACCAAGGACCCAGTCCCGCAGCTCAGTTCTGGAAGGCACATGCGCAGGACTGGGGCTTGTGATTGCTCAAGCAGGGACATGCCTCTTGTGAGCGGCCATTCCTATGTATAGGGGGTGGGGAGTGGGGCTTGAGTTTCCTACTCTGGGAATGGAACTTGAGTGGGCAGGGAGAGGAAAGGGTAAGAGTGGCCATGAAAGAGTACATACTGATGTTAATATTCTGTTATTGTTTTTGTTTTCCTTTTAGAAACTAATGAAAACCCTCTCCAGTATGTAGGGTCAGAGAATTGTATCCAATTTGGGCTGGACTTTACCTGAGGTGTCTGAGTTCCCTAGGTTCTCCTCTGCAAGCTGCACACTTCTTTTCTGAAGCCCATCTACATGGGGTGTGGTTTTTCAGAGTCAGGACACACAACTGCCTTTGCAATGGTACTTGCTTTGGGTTTTCTTTCAGTATCTTGTATATCATATTCGTTGCTACAGATGCATTTTGTTTACTTATTTGTTTATTTGTATTTTTTCTCAGAAGCACATTAAAGAGAATGCTGGCTCCTTGCTTTACTTTTCATCTATTTCCCTAGAACAGTCTCTTGTTTGTTTGATATTGCAGCTTTGCTTTCCAAACCTAAATTTTCTCTGCTCTATAACTCTTGTCTGACAGGTTGCAAAGGCAATGGGGTTGTAGGCGTCTTTTGCCAATGAAGAGTCTCTTCTGATTGGCTTTGGAGCTGAAAATAGAGTCCCCCATGTGGTGCCACTATGTAAGCCATTTTGTGTCACCCATTAAGCAGTTTGGTGGGAGTTAACCTGCTGTGTTTAACCACATGTGCTCATTGTAGTGCAGGAGACACTTAAAAAGCCTGGAACAAAAGCAAGTTCTGAGCAAGTAGGAGACAGTATTGCCTTGGTCACTTGGGGACTGTGGTTCTCTCATTTTCCAGTGACTTCAAATGCTGATCTAAGTGGAACTGAGTGAGAGAGTATGGTCCAGAAGAAAGATATCTTTATTTATTTATTTACTTATTTATTTACTTATTTTTGCATAACTTAAAAGGCCTCAGGGACATGGCCAGCTTTCTAGCTTTTTTCCTTGCCTTGCCATTTTTCCACCTTCCCCCAAGTCTTTATTCCAGCTCCTCTGAGCCAACTCCTTCTAGCATCCCATTTCCTATCTGTGCTCACAAGGGTCCCTCTGTCTGGAGCTCACACCCCCAACCTGGCTGGAGAATCCCTGGTCGTCCGGCAAGACCTTGCTCAAGGACTTAAAAATCTTTCCTGACCTTTCCCCTTGCAAGTTGGCCCTGTGCGGTAGCATGTACGGACTACTAATACCTAATGCCAGAAATGCTCCATCTCCATTGTTTATAGTTCATTTCCCTAGGTCATAGAATAGTACATTGGTGAAGAGCATAGCCCTGGAAGCCAGACTGCCTGGTTTGAGATCCCAGATCTGTGACTTAACTCTGTGTAGTGTTGGGACAAGGTCCTTAATCTTGCAGTGCCTCGGTTTCCCCATCTTTAACATGGGGATGATAATAATAGCACATTTACCCCATAGAATTGTGGGAAGGATTAAATGAGTTGATACAAGTAAAGGACTTGGGATGGTACTTGGCAAGGAGTGTGTGCTAAGTTATGTGCAGTTATGATTATTAGTCTGGAAGTCCTCGGTGGACAGCGATGCCATCTCATTTGGTTTAGGCCCACCATAGTAGAAGCTGAAAATGTGAGGGGAATAAATGAATGATGAGAACACCTTCTTTCTGTCCCTGAGTTTAGTATCATTTCAATTGTGAGTGGCCATGGAGTCTGAAGGCAGATGTGCCTTGAGTCTGAAGGCAGAAGGGCAGGAATGGTTCTGAGCAACAGGTGCATGAAGAGATGGATGAGAAGAGAAACACTCACATTCCCCACCTCTGAGCCAAACTGACCACCAGGATTGGCAGGCCATCCCGGGTAGGACCTCTGGCTAAAGGGTCAAGCTAAACACCTCCTTTTGCCATTTCCTATCTCTTTACTGAAGGGGACTTTTCCATGTCTATTCAGTAGTGCCACCAGGTCAACGTGCCAACTCTGATGGGTTCATTTATTCCTTTAAAAGTGGCATGCCTGTTGGATTGGCCCAAACCTGCACAGGTATGGCCTGGGCTCATGTGGCCTTGTCTGTGTGTCACAGCACTTGTCCTGATTGAGTTCTGAACATTTTCCTATATGATCAGGAAAATCCCCATCCAGCCAGGGGAAGGTAGGAATAGAGGTGATCAGTTCTGGGGGGGTCTGGGTTTTTTACTATTATTATTATTATTATTCCTTTTCCCTCTGAGCTAGAAAGAAAGTTACTGTCTTCTTAAGCAGAAGGAGCACAGGATTGCAAGGATCTATTAATTATGCCCCTATCTGCTACTTCTCATTCTATACTCCCAATTTTATTCCATTTACCCAAGTTCATTTTTTATTTCACTCTTATCCTTCTGACCTTGTAAGTGCAGACTTTAAAAAATCTGGCACCTACTCTATCTCAGTAGTTGCTGTACTACTTTAGGCCTTGTTATTCCTTGATAAGACTCCCCTCTAGGTCCCCAACCAGCTTCCTGTTCATCCCCACTGCTGCCAGAACAGTATTTCTATAACAAATCTTGGATTATATGACATGATAAGATGGTCTTTAAAATGTGTACTTTCTGAACTGTGCCTCACCAGTTAAAAAACAGTTATTGTGTTCTTGTGTTATATCTCCTATTATTTGAAGTGATTGAAATGTTCTTAATATAACTATATAATGGGATGTAGGTGAAGTGTTGACCAACCAAGGTATTAATGAGGATCCTGAGCTGGGGCAGCCTGAGAAAGGTCCAGGGATCGTGGAACACATGAAAATGGAGCATAACATGGGTAAAAAAGACATTCCAAAAGTAATAAATTGGTTACAGATGCATCTATTTGGGACTGTTGTCAATGTCCATACTTGACCCAAAGGAGGGAACTGACCCATTGGAAATGTTTTGTCTCTAACAAAAGGAAGCAGTGCTTTGGTGGGACCAGAGAGGGGGTTTTGATTATTTTCAGGTTAGAAGTCCCTACTGCAGAGATAAATGTGAGAGTTGGTAGCTCATAGGTGGTATTTAAAACCATGGATGAGTTCACTGAAGGATGAGACAGATGTGGGAGAACTGAGGGCCACAACTGATCCTGAGCACTCAACAAGGCTAGGAGCCCCTGGGACTGAGAAGTAGGGCAGTGGAGGAGGACCAGAGGGTACAGAGTCATGACACGACGACGATACAGAATTGCAAGGAGGAGGGACGCCTGGGTGGCTCAGTTGGTTGGACGACTGCCTTCGGCTCAGGTCATGATCCCGGAGTCCCGGGATTGAGTCCCGCATCGGGCTCCCAGCTGCATGGGGAGTCTGCTTCTCCCTCTGACCTTCTCCTCGCTCATGCTCTCTCTCACTGTCTCTCTCTCAAAAAAAAAAAAAAAAAATTTAAAAAAAAAAAAAAAAAAAAAAAAGAATTGCAAGGAGGAGAAGGAACATCATAGTCAAACACAGCCAAAGGTTTAGAAAAAACCAGAACTGACAAATGAACATTGATGTGGTGATGCAGAGGTCAGTCTGGCCAGAGCTTCAAGGGGTGGGTCCGATGACCATGGGGTGAACAAAGTATGGAAGAAGGTTTTTAGAGACAGTCATCTTAATGAATCTCGCAAGGATTTCCACTTAGAAGAGTGGAGAATTTTGGAGGTAGCTGGAAGGAGAATCAGGTCAAGAGAATTGTCTTTGTGGGGAGGGGAAGTGTGATTGGGAGATAGGAACATCGATAGAAATGCCCCTAAATCTGGAATCATTTCTGTGCATTGATGGAAAATTTAATGCAGTTTAGTGGCTACAGTTGAAGAAAAGCAATGGTGAATCTGGTGTAGGCCAGGTGGGGTGAGGCCCACTGTGCAAGCTATGTGCAGGGAACAGAATGGACTCCGAGTCTCGGTGGTCCCTGTCCGCCTGGGCCCCCTCAAGCATGGGGCTCATCTTTAACAGTGATGCTAAGTACCCATGGGTAGGGGGTTTAACTATTTTCCCTGAAGCTGGCCATAGCATATTATGGAAATGAGGTAATAAGACATACTAGATGCTTAACGAAATTATTACAGACTGTAATCATAGTTCCTACTGAACTAGTGCCTACTGAGCTGCTATCCTGGATTTGTAATATCCATTAGTTTTCTTCCTTGTAACAACTCTCTAAGGCAGGTACTTTCCATTTTATAGATGAGAAACCTGATGTGCAGATAGATATGGCAATGTCGCTGGTTGCTCAGCTGGGCTGCTGTTCAAACCTGGCCTGTCTGACCGAAAGGTTTATACTGTGCAATGCTGCTTCTGTATTGATTCTGGTGACCAGAAATTTACCTAACCTTTCTTAGACTCTATTTTTATATTCAGCTTTTAACTCTTGAGGTAGGAAGTAGGAGGAAGGTTCCATAATTGTGTAAACTGTATAAGTTGAATATAATAGTAATTGCTCATTTTATCTTCAACTTATTTCTCTGAGATACTAAGAGGTACACTTTACACCTGCTATCCTGAAATGAGAAGGGGAAAGACATTTATCCCATGTGTGCTATTTATTCATGGTATATGCTTACCTTATCACTTTTGTCTTTACCCCCATCTCCCTGAAAAATCCTAACTTTTCATCTACCCTCTAGTGGCAAGCCTCCTGCTCCCTCTGTCCTCTCGTCTGACCTTCTCTGGACTCCCTTAATACCACAACACCATTTTTCTGCAGGACTTCATACAGAGTTTCTACCGTGAATGCATTTTGGCTTGGAATAAGGTAGACAGAATTTTCTCTTTAGTTTCCATTGTGATTTCAGAGAACTTCTGCTATCAAGATAAGACCAATAGCCTCAACTGCCCATTGGACTGATGCCTTTAAACTCTAGTTTATAGTGATTTTCGGATTCCTTTTGAGGGTTATGAGCTTGGAGCTCATTTTTTATGATTCATACTAGATTGTCCCTCATTGGTTTTATGGAACACTGCTCAGGATAGATGTGACAGGAAGGCCATTTGAAGGTGGACTCAATGTCAACGTGTCTAGGAACTGCCGTGTATGCTCTTTCTCTCTTGGGGATTGATAATGTGTATTAATAGCTAGGAAGTCACATAGAGTGTCACAGTTTGAGTTTTTCTAGAAGCAGATGCTACAATAAGGATTCAAAGAGAAGTCATTTATTTAGGAGATCTGGGGAACAACAGGACAGAAGGGAGAAGGCAATACCAGAATGATAAGGAAGCTGGAAAGTGTAGATAGATGGGTCAACCATTGTTGTGTGTGACAGAGCTTTCACCTGAGGGGAAGCTCTGAGACAGAGTGTAAAAGTGAAAGCCTCAGAATTGTCCCATTTGACAGATGAAGAATTTGAGGTATTTATACATCATCTTCTGTCAGTCATCATTGAGGTCTGCTCTCAGTTTCTTGCACTTTCAGGCCGTCACTGGCAAAGCAGCCTCCAGGGCTTTGCAGAAGCCCCTCAGGCAAAGAGATGCAATGGCCATTGGTAGTCTGTTGGAGGAATATAGAGCATGGACATTGCCTGCTGTGGAGGAAAAAACCCTGTTTAATTTTGTTTAACCTAGTGTATTCAGAATCCTACTTGGGCATAAAATACTTGTTCCTTGGCACCCTTAAGCATGTGCCATGGGACTCCAGTTTGGAAAATGTAGGGGTAATAGGGCCATAAATGTAACGCTATATACAAGAAGCCTAAAGGAAATAAAACTGACTCTTCTAGAACTCCTGGGTCATCTCACCAGTTCACTTGGAATGCTCTGGATCTCCTGCATGTGTGACAAAGATTGTGAGAAGCAGAAACATTGCCTGAGGGTCAGACATGGCTAACATCACACTGTTGGTCCCAGACCAGATGGGTAGGGGTTCTGGCAGGGCACCCTGGAGCTGAGGTCCCCCTGGGGTGTAGCTAATAGTCTTATATGACAAGTGAGTATTTGAAATGTGACTGGTACAAATGAGGAACTGACTTTTATCATTTAATTTAATTATTTAAAATTTGAATCCAAATGCACACATGTGGCTAGTGGCTACCTTATTGGACAGTGCAATCCCAGAGGCATGCCACCTCTCTAGGATACACATGGGAGGTGTGTCCCATCCCTGCACTGATTTTCTCTGGCTCCCTCTACCATCTAAGAATGTTCCACTATTCTTTGCCAATTCTGGGTTCCACATCAAGGGGTTTCCTATACTTTCTAGTTCTGATCTCTCAGTTTCTCCAGCACCCAGGTCTTATAGCATGACAAGCACCAACTTCCTCAGCTTCTTCTGGATAGTTTCATAACTGAGGGCTGCCATCAAGGCACTTTTCTGGGAATGGCTTCCCCACATACCCCATAGGGCTTTGGAATGAGTTCCAAAGGGAAGTACCTCTATGTGAACAGATTTCTTTGGTACCTTCAGGGAGCATATTTCCAGCAAGTTCTGTACCTGCAGCGCCTGATCAACTTCATCATCTAGTAAGATCTCTCCAGGAGGTCTGGATCTCAGCCCTAGGGGAGAAGACCTCTCTCCCTTGGTGCTCTCTCTCAGCCTTAAAAGGTAGAAGGTCTGTGCTTTGGCTTCCCAAAGCCAAAGGGTGGGGACAGCAGGTTTTACTTACTTAGAGAAATCTTCTCAAGCTGGGAATGGGAAGAACTTGTTTGGCTTATCCCAAAGCCTTGGTCTCTCAGATGTTCTGAACCCCAGCTACTAAAGAGGACTATAATCATGAATGATGGTGATGACAAAAATAACAATATCACAAATGATATTAATAATAGTAGCTGTAAGTACCTTCATCACTACTATCATTTATTGAGTACTTACTACTGCCCAGGTATTGTGCCCACTTCTAAGTACACTCACTGAATCTTCACAAAACCATGTGAGGTAATTTATAGATGTAAAAACCAAGACATAAGGAAGTCAAGTAATTAAGGTTAAACTCTGAGGTTAGAATTTGAGTGCTAGGCTGTTGGAAACCAAAGCCTACACTTGTAATCATATGCAATTTCAGTGGAAGCTATGGGTAGTCTATTCTCTCCTTCCTCCTTTCCTAATGGGGCAGGACCTGATTTGGTTCATGTACCAGCCTTCCTCCATTCAGTCTTGTGAGTTAGGGGAATCAACTCCATCCCCAGCTCTGGTTGGGTTCTACTTAGTCCAAGCCAAGAAGCATGTAGTGGTTTCTCTGTCACTATGATGGACCTAAGTGGGGCATAAGATCTAAGTAGGCCCAAACATGGTCTTGTATTCCATGACTGAAGGAGAGATTGTCTCTCCCTCTCTTTCCAGCAGGAAGTAAACAAGGCAGGCCATAGTTACCATTGCCGTGGGTAGCCATCTTGTAACTATGAGGAAATCTAACCTGGAGACATAGAAGACATCAGAGTCAAATGAATGAATGGTTAATAGGCACCCAGAACCAGAACTCTAAACATTTTGTGCCTGCAGCACAAATAGCTAGTGACTATCTACTGACTTTATCTTATGTTTTCTAATAAAGTTATTTAAGTAGTAGAATCAGGGTTTCTGCTACATGCTGTTCAGCATACCCTAACTGATAAAACTATGCCTTCCCTCAGTAACTTGCAAAATGAAGTGCCCAATATCTGTAAGGGGGCATTTTCTATTTATTTTTTTTTAAATTTTTTATTTAAACTTAATTTAGTTAACTATACTGTATTATTAGTTTCAGGGGTAGAATTTAATGATTCATCATTTGCATATAACACCCAGTGCTCATTACATTAAGTGCCCTCCTTAATGCCCATCATCCAATTGTCCCTCCCCCACCTACCTCCTCTCTAGCTTTGTTTCCTATAGTTAAGAGTCTCTTATGGTTTGCCTCTCTCTCTATTTTAACGTTATTTGATTTTTCCTTCCCTTCCTCTATACTTACCTGTTTTGTTTCTTAAATTCCACATATGAGTGAAATTCTATGGTATTTGTCTTTTTATGATTGACTTATTTTGCTTAGGATAGTACTTCTAGTTCCATCCATGTAGTTGCAAATGGCAAGATTTCCTTTTTTTGATGCCTGAGTAATATTCCATTGTATATCTGTACCACATCTTCTTCTGTCAATAGAAGAATACTGATCTGTCAATAGACATCTGGACTCTTTCCATAGTTTGGCTATTGTGGACATTGCTGCTAGAAATGTTGTGGTGCATGTACCCCTTGGAATCACTATGGTTGTCTCCTTTGGATAAATACTTAGTAGTGCAATTGCTGTGTCATAGAATAGTTCAATTTTTAACATTTTGAGGAACCTCTATACTGTTTTCCAAAGTGGCTGCAACAATTTGCATTTCCACCAACAGTGTAAGAGGGTTCCCCTTTCTCTGCATCCCCACCAACACCTGTTGTTTCCTGAGTTGTTCATTTTAGCCATTCTGACAAGTGTAAGGTAATATCATTGTGCTTATGATTTGTATTTCCTGGTGATGAGGGTTGTCGAACATTTTTTCATGAGTCTGTTAACCACTTGTATGTCTTCTTAGGAGAAATGTCTGTTCGTGTCTTATGCCCATTTCTTGACTGGACTTTTTGTTTTTTGGGTGTTGAGTTTGATAAGTTACTTATAGATTTTGGATACTAACCCTTTATCTGGTATATCATTTGCAAATGTCTTCTCCCATTCTATAGATTGTCTTTTAGTTTTATTGATTGTCTCCTTTGCTGTGTAAGAGTGTTTTATCCTGATTATGTCCCAACAGTTCATTTTTTGTTTTTGTTTCTCTTTAGGAAGCTTTGGCCAAGAGGAAATTATAAATTAAGTTTCAAATACAGTATATTCCAGCTTGCAAAATTTCCATGGTGCCATCTTGTTCCTACCCCTACTGACTATGGAAGCTTCACACTATCCTTTCTGTTATTTGTCACAACCCAAACTCAACTACTTTCATGCCTATGAAAGGCCAGTGAATACTTTATCAATAAATACCTTAAAAAAGTATACAAGTTGTTACTTAAAGTTACAGATGAAATGTAAAAAGTAACTTCTTCATATGCCAATGAGATATATATTCCCAGATAAATAGCTAGATAAAACAGCAGCTTTTGGCGCCTGGGTGGCTCAGTGGGTTAAAGCCTCTGCCTTCGGCTCAGGTCATGATCCCAGGGTCCTGATCGAGCCCTGAATCGGGCTCTCTACTCAGCAGGGAGCCTGCTTCCTCCTCTCTCTCTGCCTGCTTTTCTGCCTACTTGTGATCTCTGTCTGTCAAATAAATAAATAAATAAATAAAATCTTTAAAAAACAAAACAAACTATGGAAAGAACCAAGATGCCCTTCAACGGACGAATGGATAAGGAAGATGTGGTCGATATACACCATGGAGTATTATGCCTCCATCAGAAAGGATGAATACCCAACTTTTCTAGCAACATGGACGGGACTGGAAGAGATTATGCTGAGTGAAATAAGTCAAGCAGAGAGAGTCAATTATCATATGGTTTCACTTATTTGTGGAGCATAACAAATATCATGGAGGGCAAGGGGTGTTAGAGAGGAGAAGGGAGTTGGGGTAAATTGGAAGGGAAGGTGAATCACGAGAGACTATGGACTCTGAAAAACAATCTGAGGGGATTGAAGTGGCGGGGGTGTGGGAGGTTGGGGTACCAGGTGGTGGGTATTATAGAGGGCACGGATTGCATGGAGCACTGGGTGTGGTGAAAAAATAATGAATACTGTTTTTTTGAAAATAAATAAGTTGAAAAAATTAAAACAAAAAACAAAAAACAAAACAAAACAAAACAACCCAGCAGCTTTTACAGCAAGCCCTCATTGCTAAGGAAGGATTGAACTTTTCAGGCTTTATCTTTGTGTTGATCTTTTACCTGCCCAAAGGCACTGAATCGATTCTTTAAGTGTTAACAGGTAAATTAGCAAAGAGGGGCAAAAATTTATCAATACCAAGAAATATTCAATAGAAAATTCTAAGGCAATTGACCCTTGAATAACATGGGGGTTAGGGGCATGGACCCCCCATGCAGTCAAAAATCAATGTATAATTTCTGACTTCCCCAAAACTTAACTGCTAATATCCTACAGACAAGTAGGCTTGTCAAGAAGAATTAGTGATAGTATAAACAGTTAACATATTTTGCTATGTATATTATGTACTGTATTGTTACAATAAAAAGAAAATGTTTTTAAGAAAATCACAAGTAAAATACATTTACAGGACTGCACTTCATCCAAAAAAAAATCTGCATATAAGTGGACCTGCATAGTTCAAAACCTGTGTTGTCCAAGGGTCAACTATAATTGAGTAAATGTTTGAGATGGTAAGAGAAATGAAGGATTGCTAAAAGATAAGGCAAGTGTGAAGGAAATGATCACATTACTGAATTTTTCATACTATTTCAATTTCTAACTCCAGTCATTTTATTTTGAAGTTCAAGTAAAATACAGAATTAATACAATTAAAAGTTTAAGAAGTGTTGTTAATTTTTAATTTAAATCTATAATTTTAAAAGTACTTGTATTCTTGAAAGTGGTCTTTATTTTTTCTTATTATTGTTGCTACAATCAGATGGCATAATTTGACTAAGAGTCAAAGAAAAATGTAGAAGCAAAAATTGAAAAATTAGGCCCATGTTATTTAATTTGCAAGAACGCAGAAAAAACTAGTACATTTGCAAATGTTTTGCCACGCAAATAAAATGAATTAACTGAAAAACTATATTTCCTCTTTAATATAACTTCCAGAATTGACTAATTTTTCATGCCATCATTGTGGAATAAAACTGTATTATTACAAACCCTGCAATCTACAAATGGAAATTTTCAAAAGACTCTCTATTACCATACACTTTTCCCTACCAGATCTGAGACTCCTAAGTATTTCAAATATTCTTAGCATGAGAACGAAATCCTGTCTTTGATATCTATTGGTAATACTGATATCACTTATAGAAAAATGTGTGCATGCATATATACCATAAGAGATGCAAACTGGAGGGGCACCTGGGTGGCTCAGTCATTAAGCATCTGCCTTTGGCTCAGGTAATGATCTCAGGGTCTTGGGATCAACCCCACATCGGGCTCCCTGCTCCACAAGAAGCCTGCTTCTCCCTCTCCCACTCCCCCTGCTTGTTTTCCCTTTCTTGCTGTGTCTCTCTGTCAAATAAATAAATAAATAACATCCTTAAAAACAATAAGAGATGCAAACTTGAATAACTCAAGGAAATGATTTGATTTAAGGAAATTAAACACAGGCTGTGATGTAGGATATGAGTTATAGACTCAACCAGTCCATAATAGCCCCACCAGGCTCTCCATAACATTTGTCCTCATTGGGAATAACAGACCCTTGGTTATTCTCTGTCAAAACCCCGGTTACTTTCATCAGAGCACTTATCAGAGCTGATACATTTGGTTTCTTCATTTGTTTCCTTGTTTGCCCATGGCTTCTGATTAGAATATAAGGTTGTCTTCCTTTCTTTGTTGTCAAAGTCCCAGCATAAAGAACATGCCCATTCATAGATTCCAAACAAAAACCTTTGTTGACTGAATAAATGAGTGATGACTTTTTCCTGAAAAGTTAGCTAGGATCTCATTCAATGGAGAAAGAGGTGATATTGATTTAAATCATTGGAATATTTCTTCAGAATTCTAGTCATAGGGGTTAAGAAAGAAAAAGGAGTGGCCCCTGATATGGAGAAGCTGGCCAGATACTCACAGCTAGACCATGTGACTCTCACAGTCTCATAGACTATCAGCCTCAGACAAGGCTACCCTGAGCCTATGATAAAGTGGGACAAAGTCAGGCCACTTCATGATTTTGGCAAAGCTCAGACAAAAAGAGGTCCTGTGCCACCCACAAAGTATCAAAGACCTCCCCTCCCTTAGCCAAAATGTGTCACTGGTACTTCTTGACTCTTTACCCTGTACAGTTTTATCCTCATTCCAGCTTCCCCTTCCTATAGATGTAAGTCACTGAGATACCCAATCCTAGAATTGCCCCACTTTCCAACAGCACCCAATCTAGAGGCAATTCCTGCTTCTTTAGGCATTCTCCCAACTCATCAATGGAAGCCCAAATTCTTCTAAATTTCCTTCTGATACCCTCTTACTGAGATAGCCACGACTTCCCCTGGTGTTTTCCTTCTCTGCTACGAGTAACAAATCCAACTTGTTCAACTATAGCATGTTCTTGGTGGTCTTTGGGTAAGGGTTATTATTAGCAGGGTATGGCACAAAAAAGCCAGGAAGAAAGAGTAAGAAGTTAGAACTTAAGAATTGGTATAAAATACCAGCTACTGCTAGATATTTTATTCATAATAGGAAAATAATAGCTTGCATCACTGTGCTGTATCTCATTTAATTTCCACTACCACTCTATGGGGTAGATTCTGTTATCGTCTCCACTTTCCAGTTACGGAAACTGAGGCTTAATGAAGTAATTTGCTCAAGTCTACAGAGCCAATAAGTGATAAAATCAGCAATCAAACCCAGAATCAGAGACATTATACTGCCTTCTCTCCTGGTGACTTATTTTTAGAGGGGGTTAAGTTTTAAAGTACTATATTTCTTTTTTAGATTTTATTTATTTTTCTTGACAGAGATGACAAGTAGGCAGAAAGGCAGGCAGAGAGAGAGGAGGAAGCAGGTTTCCTACAGAGCAGAGAGCCCAGTGTGGGGCTTGATCCCAGGACCTTGAGATCATGACCTGAGCCGAAGGCAGAGGCTTTAACCCACTGAGCCACCCAGGGCCCCAAAGTACTGTATTTTTTAACTCTCCTGACAAAGAGAGTGTGCTCAGCAAGAAAGGCAACCTTCAAAACTCTTGTAAAATTAAGGATTTCAACATCTGTTCAGAATATCCTGGTGGGGCTCTAGGCTTCTGCCAAGCCACTCTGTGACTCCTGCACCTCAGAATAGTTTAATCATTGGCACTACATTTACATGACAGAACTAGCTTTCAGTTGGTATATCTTTTAGAGATAAAAGTGACTGTCTTTCTGACTACATAAGTGTCTCTCTGCTTGATAGAATACAGGTTTTGTTCCTGCCAAAGGAAAGATCATCCTTTCCATAAAAGCAACAGACTGTTTTTCCAGCTGTGCGAGAATGTTCTGCAGCCAGCACTGAATGGAGTGACTCGACAGAATACCGCTCTCCTTTCTGAACAAATAATAACTGGAACAATTGCATCCCTTGCTAAAACAGGGCAGAACGCTGAAGGTTCTGTACCCCAAAAGAAATAAAAGGAAATGTTAACAATATAACATCTACTCAAAACATACTTCTATTTCTTCTCTCAGCTTTGTAGGAAAATCTGCCGTGTCCCATTGAAGTTAAATGATTGCACTTAAACACCAACCTGAGTGAAGCACTGACTAGATTATGAATGTATTTCTGATGCACTTGGCCTGCATGTAACAGTAAATATATGACCATGGATAGCCAGTCAAGAGTCTCTCTCTCTCTCTCCTTTTTTTTTTTCTTTTTTTGGAAAGAGAGAGCACAAGGTGAGAGGGTGGAGAGAGGGCTGAGTGAGAAGGAGATAGAGAATCTTAATGGAGCCTAGTGTGGAGCCTGATGCAAGGCTCCATGTCATGACCCTGATATCCTGACCTGAGCCAAAATCAAGAGTTGGATGCTTCATCAACTGAGCCACCCAGGCGTCCTGAGGCTCTTTTCCATGTCACTCATTTGGCTTATTTCTATTGGGTCAAAGTAGGTATTTACCATAAAACAAAAGAAAGAATCACAGAACCGTATAGTAGAGATAGTTTCCTGCTCAGGTCTCACAGGAGTGACCAAAGTAAGACAAACTGACAAAATAAGAAGTCTTGTAAAATTTGCGAGATAACCAGACTCAAAGAAGTTTCCAGTAGTAGGAGGGCTCCTGAGTAGGAGGAGATTTTCTACACTAAGAGTCCTTCTTTGCAAGTTGCTTGCTCTTCTCCAATAATTAAGTAATTAAAGCCCAGCCTATGGACCGAAGTCAAGTAATTATTTCACAGAATACACTAATCCATATTCATAAAAACTATAGACTAAAGGAAGCCATTATTATATGAGTGGTCTATCACATTGTTTTACATCATGAAGAGGCCTTTTCCTTGGTAAAGTTTGAGAACCACTGGTCTCCACCATATTTTCCTATTCTATTATTAACAATTTCATGCAAAACAAAACTTAAAAGCTTATTAAAGCTTTTAAGCTTAAAGCTTATTGCAGCTTGTTGAGCTGCAATTTAACTTCTCCAAACCTGCAGCTCTCTAAGGAATGTCCAGGTCACTGAAATATGGAAAAAGGTAATGAAACAGTAACAATTAAATTCATTTTAGACAAGGACCATTAGACATCTTAAGTAAAACGAATCTACTGAGTGTTTCTTAACACGATTCCAACTATAGTCAAAATCAAAGGCATTCATATATTTACAGTCATTTTTACTTGTCCCTGGCTCTGGTGCATTAGTTCCCATTCATTAATTCTCTCTGTTATGAGTTGTTTCTTCTAGCAGTCTTAAAACAGTAGGAGAAGATGAGGACCTGGAAGACATTTGCACTCCTTCTCATTATAATATAAATTAAGATGATAAAATTTAACAAACCACTCATTCAAATTTATTCCAAGCAGCATTTCTGAGCTTCTGAGATTCATCTCCGAGTATCTCCTGCCTTAGTTAACGCTCTTATCTCCTATTTTGTCCTCTTAAACTTCTTCTTAAATTCATAGACATTCTCAGAAACTGCTGAGGCTTCTTGGGATTTCCTTTAAAGAAATTACAGGAGGAAACACAAGAACAATGATAGCTCTGGATGATGAGATAAAAGTTCTTTCTTTTTACAGTGGGCATGTGTTTCTGATAATCAGAAAAAATATTAAAAGTGAAATGTGAAAATAATAATCCTAACTCTTTCCACAATAACTTGTAAACACCACAGCTTTCACTAACCTTCCCCACTCATCAGGCATTCGGATCTCACTGCCTTCACAAATGTTTGTAGGAAAGCATTTGCACCAACATTTGATAACAACAGAAATATTCTAGGTCTGTTCCTTGTTGCATTGATCATAGAGAACTGGTCCTTCCACACATCTTCTTTGTTGCTCTCTGTAATCAACAAGGGTAGGGTTTCTCTTTTACTTTTTCTGCTTCATATCCTTCCTTTACCATTGGAAAACAGGGCTGAGCCTTCAGAGGCAGAAGAGTGACCCTGGATCTGTATCGTCCAGGCTTGGTTCTTGATCTGCTAGATCAATGTGGGAATTTCTTTCCTGTCCACATCTATTTCCAAAACCTCTTGGTTGTGCTAGAGAGACAGAAGGCTACAGGGGTATTTTTCTTTAAAAGAAATATTTAAATGCTTCCAGTTATTATTTGCAAAATATTATCTCTGTTGCACATTTTTCCTTTACTTTTGTGATCAATATTTTGAATTTTTACATATTATTAACTGGGCTTCCAGAAATAGAGTTCTAATTTATAACATTGCTTTTAGAGGAAATAAGGATTTAATGCAACCATGATAAAAGAAGAAATTAACTAGCAAATTTGAGGCATAAAACCCAGTTTCCTTCTCCCATTTCTATTCTACTTTTTATTTTAACCCTTTTAAAGCAATGGCCTGCCATAATTACTTGGCTAGCCTCTGCTGTCGTCTCTGACAAAATAGACTGGGAGCTATACAATTTCGGTCTTCTATAAAGAAGAAAATGAAAAGGCAGAGATAAAAGACAACTGACCGTATGCCTGCATTTGGGGGAAGAAATATAATTAACACAGTCATGCCCGCTCAGCCCTCTCCTCCTTGTGTTGATAAGAAATTAGATGCTCTAAAATTAAACTCCAAAGCAGTGTGATCTGATCGTGTGTAAAGCTGACCATATAGAAAAAGTGAATACGGATCAGAGATCTGAATATCACCAAGCATCTCTAACACTCCTCTTCCTTTTCTCTGTTTGATGCCAAATAGAATAATTCTGCCTCTCCTAGCAATTGGCTCACACTGCAAAGATCTTAAAGAATCTGGTGACATCCTAGTGTCCCCAATAACTCATGCCAGTTTCATTGCTTAGGTCCCTAAAAAGCCAGCTACTCCCCCTCCCAGGCTGCTGTTGTAAACCTCATGATTTCACAGCACACAGCCCTTCGGTGCATTTCTAACTTGATTCTCTGCAGTTTAAGCTCTCCGTCTTGGCAGGGCTTCATAACCTAAGAGTAGAGCATTAATGGTCTTTATTCAATCTCTATTCTGAAGAGCAGTGGAATAGCTGGGCCTGGCTACTGACCTTTCCGAGTCCCACCTTCCCTTCCACCTCCCTGGCCTTACTCAACCCCCTCTTTGTGAGTGTTACGGGTCCCATTGACCTTCCTCCATTCAGCTTCATTCCATTCTCCCTGGTTCTTGGAAACATGCCATTACTGCGTGTTTTAAGGAAGAAGCTTTTCTATAGCGTGTTTGGCTCCCACAATTCTTGTCATTACTTTTCTTTGAAAAGATGACTTCTGTGATCTTTCATATTAGAATATTGATAAAATCAGAGGGAGACAAAATGCAGACTAAGAGATATCAGTAGGGTCCCCTACTGGGTTGCTGTGATTATTATTAATTGTGTTAGTAATTATTTGTGAAAAGAGAAAAGTAGGAACACTGTTTTATGGACACTGAAGAATGTAAGTATATATTTAAAGCATTGTAAGATGCTAAGAAATATTTAAAGGTTAAAGAAAACAAGAAAATGGGACATGTGGGTGGCTCAGTCAGTTGAGTATCTGCCTCTGCTCAGGTCATGATCCCAGGGTCCTGAGATTCAGATCTGCATTGGACCCTGCTTAGCAGAGAGCCTGCTTCTCCCTCTCCCTCTGCTGCTTCCCCTGCTTGTGCTCTCTCTCTCTGTCTCTCTCTGTAAAATAAATTAATTTAAAAGGCCAAAACAGAGAGGGAAGCAAAAGAGAAGTCTTCAAGAGACTTAAATATAGAGAACAAATTGAGAGCTGCTGGAGGAGAGGTAGGTGGGGGGATGGGGTAATTGGTGATGAGCATTAAGAAGGGCACTTCAGGGGCACCTGGGTGGCTCAGTGGGTTAAAGCCTCTGCCTTCAGCTCAGATCATGATCTCAGGGTTCTGGGTTCGAGCCCCGCATAAGGCTCTCTCCTTGGTGGGGAGCTGCTTCCCCCTCTTTCTCTGCCTGCTTCTCTGCCTACTTGTGATCTCTACCCCTGGAACTAATAATATAGTATGTGTTAATGAAATTGAATTTAAATAAACTAAAAGAAAAAAGGAAATAATAGTACTGTTTTTCATTGTATACACACACACGTGCACGCACACACACACACACACACATCATGTTGGTGGGCATTTTGGTTCTTTTCATAATTTGGCTATTGTTAATAGTGCTGCTATAAACACTGGGCTGCCTGTGCCCCTTCAAATCAACAGTTTTGTATCCTTTACATAAGTACCTTGTAGTGCGGTTGCTGGGTCTTAGGGTAGTTCTGTGTTTAACTTTTTGAGGAACCTCCGTACTGTTTTCCAGAGTGGCTGTACCAGTTGCATTTTCACCAGCGGTGTAAGTGGATTCCTTCTTCTCCACATCCTCGTCAACATCTGTTGGTTTCTGAGTTGTCCATTTTAGCCATTCTGACAGGTGTGTGGTGGTATCTCATTGTGGTTTTGATTTGTATTTCCTGATGATAAGTGATGTTGAACATTTTTTCATGAGTCTGTTAGCATTTCTATGTCTTTTTGAGAAAAATGCTCATGTCTTCTGTCCATTTCTGGACTGGATTATTTGTTTCTCAGGTATTGAATTTGATAATTTTTTTTTATAGATTTTAGATACTAACCTTTTATCTGATATGTCATTTGCAAATATCTTCTCCCATTCCTTAGATTACCTTTTCATTTTGTTGGTTGTTTCCTTTGCTGTGCAGAAGCTTTTTATCTTGATGAGGTCCTGATAGTTCATTTTCACTTTTGGTTCCCTTGCCTCCAGAGACATGTCTAGTAAGAAGCTGCTATGGCCAAGGTCAAAGAGGTTGCTGCCTGATCTTTCCTCTAGGATTTTGAATTTCCTGTCTTACATTTAGGTGTTCCATGCATTTTGAATTTATTTTTTTTTATGGCATAAGAAAATGGTCCAATTTCATTCTTCCACATGTGGCTGTCCAGTTTTCCCAACACCATTTGTTGGAGAGACCATCGTTTTTCCATTGGATATTTTTTTCTGCTTAGTTGAAGATTAGTTGACCATAGAGTTATGGGTCCATTTCTGGGTTCTCTTCTCTGTTCCATTGATCTATGTGTCTGTTTTTGTGCCAGTACCATACTGTCTTGTCGATTACAGCTTTGTAAAATAGCCTGAAGTCCAGAATTGTGAGGCCTTCCCATTGATTTTCTTTTTCAACATTCCTTTGGCTGTTCAGAGTCATTTGTTCCATATAAGTTTTAGAACTGTTTGTTCTAGCTCAATGAAAGATGCTGGTTGTATTTTGATAGGGATTACATTCAATATGTAGATTGCTTTGGGTAGTATTGACATTTTATCAATATTTGTTTTTCCTATCCAAGAGCATGAAAGGATGATTTTCTATTTTTTTGTGTCTTCGTCAATTTCTTTCATAAGTGTTCTGTAGTTTTTAGAGTACAGATCTTTTACTTCTTGGGTTAGAATTACTCCTAGGTATCTTGTGATTTTGGGGGCAATTGTAAGTGGGATCAATTCCTTGATTCCTCTTTCTATATAGAAATGCAACAGATTTCTATATGTTGGTTTTATAACCTGTGACTGCTGAATTCATGTATCAGTTTTAGGAATTTTTTGTGGAGACATATAGGTTTTCTATATAGAGTATCAGGTCATCTGCAAAGAGTGGAAGTTTGACATTTTTCCTTGTCAGTTTGGATACCTTTTATTTCTTTTTGTTATCTGATTGCTGAGGCTAGGACTTCCAGTACTATGTTGAGTAATAGTGGTGAGAGCAGACATCCCTGTCATGTTCCCAACCTTAGGGGAAAAGTTCTCAGTTTTTCCCCATTGAGGATGATATTCACTGTGGATCTTTTATATATTGCTTTTATGATATTAAAGTATGTTCCCTCTATTCCTACACTTCAGAGGGTTTTTATTAATAAAGGATGCTGTATTTTGTAAAATGCTTTTTCTCATATATTGAGAGGGTTATATGGTTTTTAATCTTTCTTTTATTAATAGTTATATCATGTTGATTGATTTGCAGATATTGAACCACCCCTGCAGCCCAGGAATAAATCCCACTTGATCGTGGTATATAAACCTTTTAATCTTATTAGCTAGTATCTTGGTGAGAATTTTTGCAACCATCAGGGGTAGTGGCAGTAATTCTCCTTTTTAGTGGGGTCTTTGTCTGGTTTTGGGATCAAGGTAATGCTAGCCTCATAGAATGAGTTTGGAAGTTTTCGTTCCATATCTATTTTTGGAATAGCTTCAGAAGTGGAATTTCCCTGAGAGGCCTCTGATCCTGGCCTCTTGTTTCTTGGGGGATTTTTTTTTCTTAATTTTTAAGAATTAAAATTTTTTTTTTCTGTGTACCAGAATTCATTGTTTATGCTCCACACCTAGTCGTCCATGCAATACTACCTTCCATAATACCCACCACCAGGCTCACCCAACCTCCCACCCCTTCAAAACCCTCAGATTGTGTTTTCAGAGTCTCTCATGGTTTGTCTTCCCCTCCAATTTTCCCCAATTCCCTTCTCCTCTCCATCTCCCCATGTCCTCCATGTTATTTGTTATGCTCCACAAATAAGTGAAACCATGTGATAATTGACTCTCTCTGCTTGGTTTATTTCACTCAGCATAATCTCTTCCAGTCCTGTCCACATTGATACAAAAGTTGGGTATTCATCCTTCCTGATGGAGGCATAATACTCCATAGTGTATATGGACCACATCTTCCTTATCCATTCGTCCATTGAAGGGCATCTTGGTTCTTTCCATAGTTTGGCAACCTTGGCCATTGCTGCTATAAACATTGGGGTACAGATGGCCCTTCTTTTCACGACACCTGTATCTTTGGGGTACATACATAGTAGTGCAATTGCAGGGTCATAGGGAAGCTCTATTTTTAATTTCTTAAGGAATCTCCACACTGTTTTCCAAAGTGGCTGTACCAACTTGCATTCTCACCAATAGGATAAGAGGGTTCCTCTTTCTCCACATCCTCTCCAATATATATTGTTTACTGTCTTGTTAATTTTGGCCAGTCTAACTGGTGTAAGGTAGTATCTCAATGTGGTTTTAATTTGAATCTCCCTGATGACCAGTGATGATGGGAGATGTTTTTTTTTTTTTTTTTAAGATTTACTTATTTATTTTAGAGAGAGTACAGGGTGGGGTATAGGAGCAGAGTGAGAGAGAGAGTCTCAAGCAAAATCCCAATGAGTGCAGAGCCTGATGTGAGTCTAAGATCATGACATGAGACAAAATCAGGTGTCTGATGGTCAACTGACTGAGCCACCCAGGTGCTCCTTTTGTGAGATTTTTGATTACAGATTCAAGTTTTTTTTTGCCAGTTATGGGTCTGTTCAAATTTTATGTTTCTTCCTGTGTCAGTTTTAGTAGTTTATATGTTTCTAGGAATTTATCTATTTCTTCCAGATTGCCCAAGTTTTTGGCATATAATTGCTCATAATGTTCTCTTATAATTGTATTTCTTAAGTATTGGTTGTGATAGTCCCTCGTTCATTGGTGATTTTATTTATTTGGGTCCTTTCTCTTTTCTTTTTGATAAGTCTGGCCAGGGATATATCAATTTTAATTCTTTCAAAGAGCCAGCTCCTAGTTTTGTTGACCTGTTCTATTGTTTTCTTTTCTTTTTTTTTCATTCTATATCATTGATTTCTGCACTAATCTTAATTATTTCCCTTCTTCTGCTGGTTTTAGGCTTCATTTGCTGTTCTTTTCCCAGCTCGTTTAGGTGTAAGGTTAGGTTTTGTATCTGAGACTTTTTTGGCTTCTTGAGGAAGGCCGGTATTACTATGTACTTCCCTCTTAGGACCACCTTTGCTGTATCCCAAACATTTTGTACTGCCATGTTTTCATTTTTATTTGCTTCAATGTATTTTTTAATTTCTTCTTTAGTTTCCTGGCTAACCCATTCATCTTTAGTAGGATGTTCTTTAACCTTCATGTAGTTGTGGTCTTTCCAAATTTTTTCTTATGGCTGACTTCAAGTTTCATAGTATTGTGATCTGAAAATATGCATGGTATGGTATAGAACTTTTTTTCCTTGTCAGGAGCTGATTTGTGATCAAGTTTGTGAATATTCTGGAGAATGTTCCAGAATACACATTTTAAAAAGAATGTATCTTCTGCTGCTTTAGAATGAAATACTCTGAATATGTCTGTCAAGTCCATCCTGTGTAGCATGTCATTCAAAGCTATTGTTTCCTTGTTGATCTTTTGCTTAGGTGATCTGTCCATTGATGTAAATGGGGTGTTAAAGTCCCCTACTATTATTATATTATTATCAATGAGTTTCTTTAAGTTTGTTATTAATTGATTTATATATTTGGGTGCTCCCAAGCTAGGGGCATAAATATAGTTATTGATCTTATTGGATAGACTCCTTTATTATGATATTGTGCCCTTATTTATTTGTTTTATAGTCTTTGGTTTAAAATCCAGTTTGTCTGGGCTGTCTTCATGACTCAGTCAGTTAAGCATCCCACTCTTGATTTTATCTTGGGTATCACCTTCTTGTCATGGGATTGAGCCCTGCATTAACAGTCTGCTCATCCTTCTCTCTCTGCTCCTCCCCCTCGAAATCTCTCTTTCAAGTAATAAAATAAAATCTTAAAAGAACACAGTCATTACCCCCCCAAAATATATTTTCACCGAGGTAAGGATGGATATTCCAGTTTTCCTTTAAGGTCCATTTACATGATAAATTATTCTCTACCCCCATTCTTTTTTTTTTTAAATCAGAGAGAGAGAGAGCATGAGAGGAGAGAAAGCCAGCGGGAGAAGCAGACTCCCTGTTGAGCAGGGAGCCCAATGTGAAACTCGATCCTGGCACTCCAGGATCATGACCTGAGCCAAAGACATTTGCTTAACCAACTGAGCCACCCAGGCATCCCTCTTACTCCTTTTCAGACTGGTGGTATCTTTGGGTCTAAAATGAATCTCTTGTAAGCAGCACATTGATGGGTCTTGGTTTTTAATCCATTCTGATACCCTATGTATTTTTCCTGGAGCACTAAAGTCATTTACATCCCAGTAATTATTGATAAGTATGAATTTAGTGCCCTTGTATTACCTGTAAACTCCCTGTTCCTGTAGGTTGTCTTTGTTACTTTCTATTCTTTGTTTCTTTTGGTTTGTCTTTCCTGCTCAAAGGATCCCCTTTAGTATTTCTTGCAGAGCTGGGTTAGTGTTCACAAACTCCTTTAGTTTTTGCTTGTCCTGGAAACTCCTTATGTCTCCTTCTATTCTGAATGAAATCCTTGGCTGCATATTTTTCCCATTTAGAATGTTGAATATATGATGCCGCTTTTTTCTAGCTTGCTACATTTCTGTGCAGGTAGGCTGCTAACCTTATGTCTCTACCCGCATAGGTTAAGACATTTTGTCCCTAGCAGTTTTCAGAATTTTTTTTGTATCTTTGTGTTTTGCAAGTTTCATTATGATATGTCTTGGTGTTGACCTGTTTTTTCTGATTTTTGAAGGGAGTTCTCTGTGCTTCTGTTTCCTTCCCCAGATTAGGGAAGTTCTCAGCTATAATTTGTTTCAACAAGCCTTCTGCTCCTTTTCCCACTCTTCTGGGATTCCTGTAATACAGGATAATCATTGTACTATGTGGACTGGCTGAGTTCCCTATGTCTATATTTGTGATCTAATAGCTTTCTTTCCCTCTTCAGCTTAACTTTTTCTCTCATAATTTTATCTTCTATATCACCTGTATCATTTGATCTTCTGCTTCTTTCACCCTCATTGTGATTATATCCAGTTGCTTTGGCATCTCAGTTATAGCATTTTCCATTTCAGCCTGATTCAATTTTTAGGTCTTTTATCTCTGCAGCCAGTGTTTCTCTGGTGTTTTCTATGTTTCTTTCTTTCTTTCTCTCTCTCTCTTTTTTTAAAGATTTATTTATTTATTTGACAGACAGAGATCACAGTAGGCAGAGAGGTAGGCAGAGAGAGAGAGAGAGTCAAAGGCAGAGACTTTAACCCACTGAGCCACCCAGGTGCCTCATGGTGTTTCTATGTTTCTTTCAAGCCCAGCTAGTACTTATGACTGCTCTAAATTCTTGTTCAGATATATTGTTTTTCTCTGTTTTGAGCAATTCTGTTTAATTCCTGATTATGATTTTTTTCTTGATCTTTCTTTTGGGGAGAATTCCTCTGTCTTGTCATTATATCTTGGCTTCTGTTTTGCAATCTTGTTATGTTTCCTGCTCCTGAGAGTAATACTATATTAAGAAGGGGTCATACATTGTCCAGGGTCTAGTGTTTCTGGTATATGATGTGTGCACTCTGCTGTTGTGTTTTGCCGGCTCTTTCCTCCACAGTGTTCCTCCTTGCTGTAGTGGGGAGTGTTTGGAACTTTAACTAGGTGTGCTTTGATTTGTTTGCTAAGATAAGCCTCCCATATGCCATGTTCTCTCTTTCCAATAGTGCAGATTATTTTCTTAATCCTCAGATCAGTTTCCTAGTTGTTCAAAATGATTTGATGTTGATCTAGCTGTGTTAAAGGGATGATACAAGCTCAGAGTCCCCTTATCACTCTGCCATCTTAACTTCTGTTTGTTGTTGTTGTCGTTATTGTTTTAAACACAGTGTTATATTTTGGTTCATGAGTTTAATCTTCTGTTCAGTCATTTCTGTACCTTGTATTGACTTAATGTTCTTGTTTTTACACAGATATTGTTCCTTGTGAGTTTTTTACTTTTGCTTTAGATGTTACCTGACAGGAACAAGTAAATTTCACTGACCATTACCGTTATTCTTTTACATTACCAACTATTACACTAAAATGACTAGACTATCAATTTATTAAGAGAGGAGAACTCATATTTTCTAAATCCTCCACTACCTTTGGCTCAAAATCAACTCTATGGGAGGCACTAGTACTGTAAGTCCTTATTTTGAGAGATGGGTCTCTTTTATTCCTGGACTTGGTGTCCTTTTAATGGAAAGCTACAATATTATGAGCCATAAAAACCCATGTTATATAAGACTACATTTTTTTTCTGGTATTCTGAGATAGAAAGATGAAGTGAGAAAGACCTAGAGGTGATGATGCGGTTTGGAAAAGACTGCCACATATAAAATGTACATGACTGAAAAAGAGATGAAGTGTTTCCATTTCAGTGTATTTGCAGGAAAAATTTCATGACCATATTCCTAGATTCCTGTGCTAGTCTAGTGAATAGGCTGTTTCTTGAGCTAAGAGTATTTGGAAAAATCAGTTTTCATTCTTTGGTTTGTTATCCCTAACTGGTGGTACTTTGTGAGTGGGGTTTTCCTTTGCTCAAAGTTTTCTTTCTTTTCTTTGTTTCCCCAATTTGATAGGCAAGGTCCCTGCTAAGCATGGGTGAGATGTTGGGTGGAGGCCTACTGATTGGTCCTGGGGTTGTCCACCGTTCTGTGACTCCAACATCAACTGTGCTCTCATCCTCTGACTCCAGAAGCCACAACCACCTTTTCTGTGTTCTGCCTGCAGTGGCTGCAGGCAGAACTAGCACCTTTCTGTCATCTCTTGAAAAATACACTTACCCCAAAATCTGGAAGACAAGAGATTTCACTGAGGATTTTATAGTGAACAAAGAGGAGTAGATTTACCTCAAACATTCACATCATGCAATTTTAACATCTTCACTAGACAAGTCTATTTTATCCTCAGCTTGGTGGCAACTGAAGTTTTCTGCCTCCTTTCCTCCAAATAAAGCTCTTCTCTCCATTTCCTGGATTTTGTTTGGGAGCACTTAAAAATGTTCACCACTTTATTTTGGAGAGCAGTGAAAGCTATCATTATGAGGAGTTCTTTTGCCAGCCATTACCAAGATAATAAGTGTCTATCAGCTTCCCTTTAAAGCTGTTTTCTTAGCAGATTGCACTGTTTGCTCTCCAGCTGTCCACCTCCCTCACTTGAGAGTAAATATAAGAAGTCAAATGAGAAAAGTGTATAAGTAAATGGTGTATATAAGTGTATAAGTAAATGGTTTATGTTTCCATAAATGATAACTACAGTTTTAGGCCATAAGTACATTTTAAATATTAATTTTACCAAAAAGGAATGAAAAACATTAAAAAGCAAATTTCCTTTGAGTTCTTAGATTCAGGTCTTTCTTTCTGTGCCCCCCCCCCTTTTTTTAAGATTTTATTTACTTATTTGACAGATATCACAAGTAGGTGCAGAGGCAGATGGTGTGGCGGGGGAAGCAGGCTCCCTATTGAGCAGAGAGCCCAATGCGGGACTCGATCCCAGGACCCCGAGATCATGACCTGAGCTGAAGGCAGAAGCTTTAACCCACTTAGCCACCCAGGTGCCCCTCTTTCTGTGTCTTTGGACTTACTTATTTGTTGGCTCCTTTTGCAATTTTTATAGATGTTGTTAATATTCTGTTTGATTATCCTTGGTTGAAGCAAGGAAAAAATTTTTTTAAAAATATTTATTTCAGCTTCTTTGAGCAGAGCTGCAAATAAACGTATTTAAATTTTATCCTTCCCATTCCCAGCCTGTCTTTACTGAAGAAACATGTTCCAGTTATGAATATAGATGTTTGAAGTTATAAGTGCTTGTATTGAAGGTTTATTATTTGGAACGGAGACTTGTTTAGAAAAACCCATATGAAAACTTTTAAGAGAAACAATTCAGAACTCACATTCTCCCCCACGGGCAGTCTTTCTTATCTTACTTTTTATTATATTATGCATCTTTGGAAGCAATTTATGATCAGAATATCATGGTCAGTTTCATTTTAGACATCTTGTCAGAAAAGATTTATAGTAGGTAGTGGCATCTTACATTTACATATACATCTGTTTTCTTAGAATTTATCTTCAAGAATTAGAATTTGAACTAGAATTTATCTTCAAGAGACTCTACTAAGTCGGTGTTAATGATGATAACTGCTTTAGTGTATGACTTATTTTTTTGTGTGTGTTTAAGAAAAAAATTCTAACCTTTGGGGTAATATACAGAGCCTGGTGTAGTTGTGGAGTGAATGCTTTTCAAAGTTCTCAAATGCCAATTCTGATACCATCCTGCTAGTTTTAGCCAATCTCCTTCTGTGTTTTCTACCTTCCCAGCTACTTAGTTATCCTATGCTGAAAGGACAGGTCTTCATAATCATGTCAATTGCTTGCATTCTTTTCATTCCTGTTTTGTTGAGGTATTGTGCAAGTTGTTCTGTGAACATTTTCTTTAATTAACAGTCATAAACAAGTCATAGGTATGAATACCCCTCACAGGAAGGAAACAGGTTCAAGAGGAGTCTCCATTATGCTGGTAAAAAGAAGCAACAGGATTTCAAACTATGTTTCTCTGGCTCTGTGGAAAAGCTCTCCATTACATCTTATCTTTTCCAGCATGATGACATAATTCTGTCTGATTTGGCATTATTCTTTAACCCATGGACCCACCCAGTGATCTGACCTGACTGTCAGATGAGAGTCTTAGGGCTGATGACATTCTTGGGCACTTTGGACTGTCCAACTCGACCTTGCCCTGGGGCCAACTTTGCCACTAGGCCTGTGGTCCCAGTCCTGTCAGTTTTGCCTTATATCTCCAGTTTGCTGGTGATCCATCCAGCAGGTCTTGTTTTTGAGTTCATATCTTTAGGACAGCATCACCCTGAGAGCTGTATTTGAAAAAGGAGTCCAAAATTCAAAATTTGCAAAGTTCAATATTTTTTAATAGAATATTTTAAAATCAAAGAATGCAATCCCAATTTTCTGTCCACTTGAGTTATTGAAGGATTGTTAAGACCTTTAAGAAAAAAAAAAAAAGAAAGAAAAAGAAAAAAGCAGGTCACAGCCTAGAAATTGAGTTCTCTGCTCAGAGTTGAGAGAATTTTTAAGAAGTTGGGGAGATATGGACAACGGATGTCCCTTTTATTATTCCTATTGCTGCAGTCCCAGGGTTTTCAGTTCATTGGTTAGTTGCAGTGTCATCAGAGTCTGGTGAAGCAGAATTTGTCACCAACCTAGCAACCCTAAGGATTTACCCTGGGGCCTACCCACATTTGCATTCTCCAAATGTAAACAGGAAACCAAAGGTCATGTGAACAGGCCAGGTTGGAATCCCCCAATCCCTAAAAATGCTCCTCTTTCCCCAGTGTGTCAAGGTGAGAGCCTTTGAAAAATTTCCCCCAAAAGCTTAAGAAATCATCTCATTCACTGGATTTGAATTGAATTCCTTGAGATGACTAATATGTACCTTCAGCAGCTCCAGCAACAGATGCCAGGATGATAAATGACAACTAGCAAAATGCTAATCACACATGAGCCTGGAGGTATAAAGTGATAGAAACAAAATCTCTGTGGGCCACTCTAGCTAGTGGAGCAGAGAGAAATGAGCTTGGGATTTGAAGCCAGAGGACCTTGGCAAATTCAGGGGATTCCTGTTTTAAAGTGTAATTTTTATGATTAAAAAAAAAAAGATTTATTTATTTATTTGGGGGGGTAAAGCAGAAGTAGAAGGAGAGAAAATCTCAAGCAGACTCCCCACTGAGTGTGGCCTGACACAGACAGAGCTTATTCCCACTACCCTGAGATCATGACCTGAGCCGAAATCAAATCAACCTCTCAAACAATTGAGTCACCTAGGTGTCCTTAAGTGTAATTTTTAGACCAGTTATGTAATGTCTCTATAAAACAGGTACAGTGAAAATACTCATTTTACTGTTAGGGTTTTTGTTAGTATTACATGAGAATTTTTAGTACTAAAACACTTTGTAAAAATGTAAAATACTCCACAGATGTTTGCTGTTTGCATTATCATCATTATTATTACCTTGTTAAAGTAAGGGAATTAATTTGCTTGAAAGGTACTCATTCTAAAAAGTGAGAGAGGGAACTCTTACTAAACCTTGTGATCCCATGATGGGATCCCACTTGCATGGGCTTTTAAAGGGAACTTCAAGTCTTAGTTGAGTTAAGATCAATAAACCTTTACTGAAATACTTTTTCTAAGTACTATACTAGATTCTGAGATTCTGAGACAAATGAGGCATCATTTCTGCCCTTCAGAAGCTATAGACTGGAAGAAGATACTAACATAACTGGACTATTTTGATACATTTTGGTCAGGATCAAATGAAGGTACATTCATGGTGATCCACCAGCACTCTCTGGGTCTCCAAATCCAATGGAGATTTCTTAATACTTAGAGGATTTCTTCTTTTCTTTTTCTCTTTTTTCCTTTCTTTCTTTCTTCCTCCCTTTCTTTCTTCCTTCTTCCAAGATTTTATTTATTTATTTATTTGACAGAGAAAGAGAGAGAGAGAGCATGAACAAGCAGGGGGAGCAGCAGAGGGAGCTGCAGAGGGAGAGGGAAAAGTAGGCTTGCCACTGATCAGGTAGCTCAATGACAGGCTCAATCCCGCATTCTGAGATCATGACCCAAGCCAAAGACTGACACTAAACTGACTGAACCACCCAGGCACCCCAATATTTACAGGAGTGTTTTGCTGATTTTCCAACCTTGACACTCCTTTCTTCTTGAAAGTTGATGACCTCTGTCCATTTTTCACTTGCTTCATGACTTCTTACTCTGTCCTACTCTTAAACATTGATGATTCCAAAAACTTCATCCTTAGACCTTTGCTTTTCTCATTTTACATTATCTCCTTGATCTCTCTCATTGACACTCTTGGATTTAGCTATCAGTTTATGCTATGATTTCTTATCTGTATATCTCCATGTATGACCTCTCCTTTGGGGCACAAACTCCCACATTTAACTTTCCTCTCTCCCTTCCCCCCATCTCTCTCTCTTTCTTTCTTTCTTTTTCACTTTTAAGGCTCAACCTGTCCCATATTAAGTCTAATTGCTATAATTTGACACCCGAGTTACCTTCCGCATTTCTAGGCATATTGATAGTTTCCCACATTGGTAGTCCCACTTTCTCATGACAGAATTAGAGTTTGTTTTCAGATCTTTTGCAGTTAGGATGTAAAAATGTGACTTATGTGCTACAGTCAGATATATCTGCATAGCACTTAGGGAAGGAAGCAACATAAGGAGGTAGCTGTGGGAAGACTGAACTGGCAAGTGATGGTAGAGGCATCTGGCTCTTCTGGGGCATTTGAGGCAGAGTTTTTGGCATCCAGTCTACGTAAGTTCAGGACCAAGCAGGTGGTGGCAGTGGTGGAGTCTCTTCTATAATTGACTATTTCTTCTGAGTGGTTTCAAGAAGTATATCACTACTATTGACTTCTCTGGTTTCTCTATAAATTCTGCAAGATAACAAGTACCCTTTAATAAATTATTTTTGTAGAACATCACTTGCAATTGCCAATATTGACCGCTATTAGCCTCAAATGAAGGGTTTTGATGTTATCTCTCAATGAAGGAGTGCAAACGTTTATATGTATATGTGCTGTAAGTTTTAATTTTTAGAAATACTTTATTTTTTAAGAACAATTTTTGGTTCATTGAAAAATTGAGCCTAAAGTAGAGAGTTCCCATATACCTCTTACCCCCTAACATGCACAACCTCCCCCATTATCAACATCTGATACCAGTTACAATTGATGAACCTATGTTGACATGTCATTATCACCCTAAATCTATAGTTTAATTTAGGGTTCACTCTTAATATTACATATCCTATGAGTTTTGATAAACATGTTGTGAAATGTATGTGTCATTTTAGTATCATCCAGAGAAGTTTCACTGTCTTAAAAGTTCTCCATATTCCATGGAGCACCTGCATAGCAAAGTTGGTTAAACATCTGACTCTTAATTTCAGCTCAGATCTTGATCTCAGTGTCATGACTTCAAGACCTGTGCTGGGCTCCATTCTGGGAATAGAGCCTCCTTAAAAAAAAAATCCTCTGTGCTCCAACTCTTCATCCCTCTACACTAATTCTTGGCAACCATTGATCATTTTGCTATGTTCATACTTTTGCCTTTTCCAGAATGTCCTATAGTGGGAACCATGCTGTATGTAGCCTTTTCATATGTTGCTCCTTTCACTTAGTAATATGCACTTAAGGATCCTCCATGATTTTTATGGCTGGATAGCTCATTTCTTTTATCACTGAATAATCCATTATCTGGATGTATCACTGTTTATTTATCTATTCACCTAATGAAGTACATTTTAGTTACTTCCAACTGTTGGCAATTATGAATAAAGCTGCTGTAAACATTTATGTGTGGGTATTTGTGTGACTATATGTTTTCACCTCATTTGGGTAAAATCAAGGAACATAACTGCGGTAAAATTATGTTTAGTTTTGCGAGAAACTGCCGGACTGCCTTCCAAAGTGGCCATACCATTTTGTATTCCTACTACTGCTGCATGAGAGTTCCTGTTGTTCCCCATCCTCACCAGCATTTGGTGTTATCAGTGTTGGGATTTTGGCCAGTCTTACAAGTACATAGTGGTATCTTATTGTTTTAATTTGCAATTCCCTAATGACATATGATATTGAGCATCTTTTCATAGGCTTATTTTTCTGAAAGAATTAATTTTACTAATTTAAATTCAATTATTTAATATATAATGTATTATTAGTTGCTGAGATAGAGGTAAATTATTCATCAGTTTTATATAATACTCAATGCTCATTACAATACATGGCCTCTTTAATATCCAGTGCCTAGTTACCCAATCCTTCCCACCCCCTTCCCCTTCAAGAACTCTCAGTTTGTTTTCTATAGTTAAGGCTCTTAAGGTTTGTCTTCCTTTTTGATTTCTTCTTGTTTTATTTTTTCTTCTCTTCCTCTCTGATCCTCTGTTTTGTTTCTTAATTTCCACGTGTCAGTGAGATCATATAATAATTGTCTTTCCCTGATTGAATTAATTCACTTAGCATAAAACCCCTTTCCATCCATATTGTTGAAAATGGCAAGATCTCATTTTTTGATGGCAAAGTAATACACACACACACACACACATATGTATGTATGTATATATACACATACATACATATATATATGTATACACACACACACACACACATCTTCTTTATCCATTCAACTGTCGATGGACATCTGGGCTCTTTCCGTAGTTTGGCTATTGTGGACATTGCTGCTATAAACATTGGGGTACAGGTGCCCCTTGGAATCACTACACTTGTGTCTTTGTGGTGGATACCCAGTAGAGCAATTGCTGGTTCATAGCATTGCTCTATCTTTAACTTTTTGAGAAACTTCCATACTGTTTTCCAGAGTGGCTACACCAGCTTGCATTCCCACCAATAGTGTAAGACTGTTCCTCTTTCTCCACAACCTTGCCGGCATCTGTTGTTTCCTGATTTGTTCATTTTAGACACCATAACCTGACTGGTATGAGGTGGTATCTCATTGTGGTTTTTTAATTTATTTTTTATTTTCAGCATAACAGTATTCATTATTTTTGCACCACACCCAGTGCTCCATGCAATCCGTGCCCTCTATAATACCCACCACCTGGTACCCCAACCTCCCACTCCCCGTCCCTTCAAAACCCTCAGATTGTTTTTCAGAGTCCATAGTCTCTCGTGGTTCACCTCCCCTTCCAATTTCCCTCAACTCGCTTCTCCTCTCTATCTCCCCATGTCCTCCATGCTATTTGTTATGCTCCACAAATAAGTGAAATCATCTGA
>NC_081571.1:26279801-26296759 GCF_022355385.1 Mustela nigripes
CTCCCACTCCCCGTCCCTTCAAAACCCTCAGATTGTTTTTCAGAGTCCATAGTCTCTCGTGGTTCACCTCCCCTTCCAATTTCCCTCAACTCGCTTCTCCTCTCTATCTCCCCATGTCCTCCATGCTATTTGTTATGCTCCACAAATAAGTGAAATCATATGATGATTGACTCTCTCTGCTTGACTTATTTCACTCAGCATAATCTCTTCCAGTCCTGTCCATGTTGCTACAAAAGTTGGGTATTCGTCCTTTTTGATGGAGGCATAAAACTCCATAGTGTATATGTACCACATCCTCCTTATCCATTCGTCATTGTGGTTTTGATTTGTATTTCCCTGATGCTGAGTGATGCTGAGCATTTTTTCATGTGTATGTCTTCTTTGAAGAAATGTCTGTTCATGTCTTCTGCCCATTTCTTGGTTGGGCTATTTGTTTTTTGGGTGTTGAGTTTGATTAGTTCTTTATAGATCTTGGATACTAGCCCTTTATCTGATAGGACATTTGCCAGAATGGGAGAAGTCCCATTCTGTCAGTTGTCTTTTGGTTTTGTTTCCTTTGCTGTGCGAAAGGTTTTTATCTTGATGAAATCCCAGTAGTCCACTTTTGCCTTTGTTTCCTTTGCCTTTGGAGACATGTCTAGCAAGAACTTGATGCAGTTGAGGTTAAAGAGTTTGCTACCCCTGTTCTTCTCAAGGATTTTGGTGGATTCCTGCCTCACATTTAGGTCTTTCATCCATTTTGAGTTTATCTTTGTGTATGGTATAAGAAAATGGTCCAGTTTCATTCTTCTGCATGTGGCTGTCCAATTTTTCCAACACCATTTGTTGAAGAGACTGTCCTTTTTCCATTGGACATTCTTTCCTGCTTTGTTGAAGATGAGTTGACCAAAGAGTTGTGGGTCTATTTCTGGACTCTCTATTCTGTTCCATTGATCTATGTGCCTATTTTTGAGCCAGTACCATACTATCTTGATGAATATAGCTTTGTAATAGAGCTTGAAGTCTGGCATTGTGATGCCACCAGTTTTGGTTTTCTTTTTCAACATTCCTTTGGCTATTTGGGGTCTTTTCTGGTTCCATACAAACTTTATGATTATTTGTTCCAGCTCTGTGAAAAACGTCAATGGTATTTTGATACTGTTTGTATTGAATGTATAGAGCCTCCATTTTTTATTGCATCTCATTCATAGCTTTTTTGGGTTTTTGACTTGATTAGATTTTTGTTCTTTTATTTCTCCAGAAAGAGATTCCCTAGTTTCTTCTATGCTTGTTTCAAGCCCAGCTAGTATCTTTATAATCATTATTCTGAACTCTAGTTCTGACATCTTACTTACATCCATACTGATTAGGCTCCTGGCAGTCAGTACTGCCTCTTGTTTTTTTGTTTTTGTTTTTGTTTTTAAGTGAGTTTTTCTGTCTTGTCATTCTGTCCAGAGAAGAATAGATAAACAAGAGAACAAAATACTAAGATGGTAACAACAATTCCAGAGAAATATACACTAAATAAGTCAGAAGAGACCCAAAACCCCAAAAAAATTTTTCTTAAAAAGAGAGAATGTAGTTACACAGGTGAACAGAACAATATACTGGATTCTGTTTGTATTTTGCTCTGTTTGTTAGAAAACTAGATCCCAAAATTATAAAGAAGAACTTATATATATACAAAAATAAAACTAAATACAATGAAAGGATAGAATGTAACTCTAAAAAGGAAAATTAAAGGAAAGAAATAAAAGAAAGATAAATTTAAAAAGAAGGAATATAAACAGGTGAACCAACAGAAATGCACTATACTGAGTGTATTTTGGTAGGTTAGAAGAAACTACATCTCAAAATTATAAAGAAAGAGAAACTTATATGTATACAAAAATAGAATTAAATACATTGAAAAGAGAATGTAACTGCAAAGATGAAAGTTAAAAAAGACTTTAATAAACAAAAGAAAAAATATGATCAAACAGTGAAGATGACAGAGCCATACACTAGGTTCTGGGTGTATTTTGGTCTGTTTGCTAGAAGAAACTGCATTCCAAAATTGTAAAGAAAGAAAAAGACATATATATACATATATACATATATGTGTGTGTATATACACACACAAAAATAAAATTAAATACAATGAAAGGGTAGAATGTAACAGTAAAAAATAAAAAAAGATGAAAAAACTTGCTAAGATAAGAAATTGGTTGAAAAAGAAAAGAGAAAAAAATTAAAATTGAAAGACTAAAGAATTGTAGGAAAAAAGAAAAAAACCCCATAAGTTCTATATACTGTTTTCCTAATGTTGGAGTTTTGTAGTTCTCTATGATGGGTAACCTTGGTCTTACCCAGATGTTCTTGCTGATCTAGGAGAGGGGCCTGTTGGGTTGATTCTCAAGGATTTTTGTCCCAGGCAGAATTGCACTGCTTTTGCCAGGGGGGTCAGGTTAAGCAATCTGCTCTGGTTTGCTCTATGTGGCTTTTGTTCCCTGAAGGCTTTCTGTGAATTTTAGGGGATGAGAATGAAAATGGTGGCCTCCCACTAATACTACTATGGTTTAGTTCCTGCATTTGTAACGGAAGGATATGCCACATTTTTATCTGAGGTTTGTGAAAAGAAAGATATATTTTATTGTTTAATAAAAACAAATACAGATTTTATTATTCATGGAAATAAAAAAATGTTTTTCCTGACACATTCATTAAAAAAAGAAAGAAAGAAAATGGCGGCATCCCATGCTCTGGCCCCAGAGTCAAAAGCTTGGGGCCCCACTCCTCAGTGTGCCCTCAGAGAAAAGTAATTGATCAGTCTTATTTCTCTCCCTGGTCTCTGTCTGCACTTTGTGCTCACAGCCTGTGACCCATCATTTCTCTCTCAGACATGTGACCCCGATTCAAGTCTCCAAACCCTGCAGACTCCCGTGGTGTATACCTGTGCCACTCCCCCTGGGGATGGAAGGGGGGTCTCCCTGTGATTCTGCTGCTTGCTGGGCCCCTGTTAGAGTGATTGCCTGAGCATGCCATGGTTCACAGTATACAGCAACCCTGAGCTGAAAGCCCACTTCTGGGCTTGCCAACGGCAGCTGGTTTCCCTGTTCTGATGCCCGGGAGCTCTGTCGCACACAGGCACCTTGGTCCTCCTGTGACTCCAGGGATCCAGAGGCCACACTGTCCTCCCATAGGATTCCAACCCTCTCTGCCACCAGAGCACCTTTTAGGTAGGGATGTCCCTCACCAGAGCAGACTTAAAAGAATTAATTGTAAACAATAAATTTGACATCCTATTCTGGACTGTCTTTATATTTTACTATGCTGGGAGCCTAAAACAATAGAAATGGCCCAGGGCTTTCTCAAGATCTGAGAGACTCTGCCTTGAGTTGCAGAAAGAAGAGTAAGGGATGAGGGAGAGAAAAATGGGGATGGTTATGAAGAAGTTCATTGTCATAAGCGGAGGATAGTAGACTGAAAGAGAAATGGAATGAGCTGTAAGAGAACAGGGATGTTCTTTCCTTTCTTAGAGTTAGTCATTCACTTCTAGTTGAAGGGTGAACCAGAGTCTTCTGAATGTCTGCTACCTGGCTGTCTGGTGAGTAGGAGAAAAGCTGTGAAATAGGCTTTTGTGTGTAGCAGCAGTTCCCCTATGACCACAGGCCATAGTTGTCTGAAGTGAGTGACCGTTTTTATCATATAGGAAATACTTTGGTGTGTTCACCTTGACCAAGACAGAGTTGCAAGATGTATTGGCCAAACTGTTAGCAGAACTTGCTTCCACATTTTCTTTCTGAACAATGAGCAATGGCTGAATGAAGACCCATCATAGGGATGCTATTAAGATAAAATATGATCCACAAATAAGTGAAACCATATGAGAATTGACTCTCTCTGCTTGACTTATTTCACTCAGCATAATCTCTTCCAGTCCCGTCCATGTTGCTACAAAAGTTGGGTATTCATCCTTTCTGATGGAGGCATAATATTCCATAGTGTATGTATATGGACCACATTTTCCTTATCCATTCGTCTGTTGAAGGGCATCTTGGTTCTTTCCACAGTTTGGCGACCAAGGCCATTGCTGCTATAAACATTTGTGGAGCATAACAAATAGCATGGAGGACATGGGGAGATAGAGAGGAGAAGGGAATTGGGGGAAATTGGAAGGGAAGGTGAACCATGAAAGACTAAGGACTCTGAAAAACAATCTGAGGGTTTTGAAGGGGCAGGGGGTGGGAGGTCAGGGTACCAGGTGGTGGGTGTTATAGAGGGCACGGATTGCATGGAGCAAAAATAATGAATACTGTTATGCTGAAAATAAAAAAAAATTAAAAAAAGATAAAATATGATTATGGTGTGAAGAGGATTTAAAAGATAAAGAGTTTTACAAATGGAAAGTCCTAAAGGATTGATTTTCCATTTTGGCTTCTCATTGATTCATATTTACCTGGTTTATGGGATCTTTAGGGTACACTGTTCTATGTTTAATGGGAAGACTTATTTTGTTTCCTGAGCAAATCTTGCTATGAACACCTCACCACTTCCTTTTGTAGCAAAATGTACCTTGTGGTTACTCAATAACATTCTTAATCATGAAAAATGAAAGTATTATTTAACCACAATTTATTACTTTCCCCAAAAGTTTTCAGTTAACAACATTTTTGGGAATTCCTTCTTACATTAAAGATCTCCCTTGATTTTGCCTCCAAAATGTGAGGTTGAGGTTTTGATGATTCTATTTCCATAAGTTGAGAGAAAATACTAGCAATTTTCTTATCTTCAAAAACCTTCAAGTGCTATCTTAAATATCTTATCTACATGTTATTTTTTTAATATTAGAAAGTTTCTTTGTATTTTTCTTAAAGAAGTTCAGAAAAATATTTATACTTTAAGACAAAATGCCTTAAAAAGTGACTAGAATGAGGAATGTGGGGTTATAGCATTTTTAAAAATAATAAACATTTGTTATGGCTAATGTTTATGAGAAGAGTCAATGATATAATGTTGTTCTCATTGCATCGTTGGAGGCCAGTAATTGATAATACTTCAAGATTGTGGGAAGAAGTTTTTCATCCAAATTTTATTTTCTACAAATTCATTAATTCTTCTAAGATTTAACACTAGTCAGGCTTCAGATTAGTGTTTAAATAAGAAAAGAAATGTTGACATTGACCAAATGAATAATTAACCACTGCACAACATAGTATACAACTTTAACTTCTATAAATTTTGGAAATACTCATTCATCAATATTCATATATTACCAAGATTATAGAAGTCATCATACAGTACCTCCAGATTTCCTACTTTGGAAAAATGTTGTGCCTTCAAGTAGTTGTGTTTTCAGCTTCAGGGTGAAACTTTTCCATCCTGGAGCTAAATAGTTTTGAGCTAGTATACGTTATACTGCTGACTGAGCCTGAGGACTTCAGAGAGTTGTTCAGTTTTTCTTCCTTTCAGTGGGAAGCTACTGCCTTTAGAAAGTAGCACTGAGGAACTCAAGTTGAACACACTAAAAAGGCTTTTTTTTTTTTTTTAAATTTTTAAAGTAGGCTCCCTCCCAGTGTGGAGTCCAACATGGGGCTTGATTGAATTCACGACCCGGAGATCAAGACCTGAGCTGAGATGAAGAGTTGGATACTTAATTGACTAAGACACCCAGGTGCCCCCAAAAGGCATTAAAATATTTTTTTTTCTTTTAAAGATGTTTTATTTATTTGAGGGAGAGTGAGATAGAGAGAGCATACACCAGCAGGAGGAGAGGTGAAGGGAGAGGGAGAAGCAGACTCCCCACTGAGCAGGGAGCCCGATGTGGGACTTGATTCCAGGACCCAGGGATCATGACATGAGCTCAAGATAGATGTTTAACCGATTGAGTCACCCAGGCCCCCCTAAAAAGGCTTTTAAAAAAAGGATTTCATTTATATGGTTCTCAAAAATCTCAACACCTTAGTAATAGCTAAATCAACACATATTAAGATTCAATACCTAGCATTGCAAAGTAATCACTTGACATTTAGTGGTGGAAAGTGTCAACCAAGGAGCTGTGTCACTAGTAAAATAATAAATGATTTGGGGTAGGAAATTAGAGGCAAATAAGGAATTCACATGGCTCTGTGCTGGACAGCTAAGTCTTATGGAAAATAGGGGGTCTGGGTGGCTCAGTTGCTTAAGCAAATGCCTTCAGCTCAGGTCATGATCCTGGAGTCCTGGGTTCGAGTCCCACATTGGGCTCCCCACGCAAGGAGTCTGCTTCTCCCTCTGACCCTCACTTCTCTCATGATCTCTCTCAAATAAATAAATATAATCTAAAAAAAAAAAGAAAATAGAAGAAAAGAACAGAAGAGTAAATGAATTGGAAAATGTGGGCAGGGCTCCATCTATATTAAATAGACTCAGCAAGGAATGGAGCATTGGTACAAGTGAAATTAAAACACCTTAAAAACCTGTGTAACTTGTGGGCACCTGGATGGCTCCGTCAGTCAAGTGTCTGCCTTCTGCTCAGGTCATGATCCCAGGGTCCTGGGATCTAAGCCCATGTAGGGTTCCCTACTCAGTGGGGAGCCTGCTTCTCCCTTTTCCTCTGCCCCTCCCCCCGCTGTGCACTCTTTCTTAAATAAATAAATAAATAAATAAACAAAATCTTAAAAAAAAATATTTGTGTGACTTGACATATTTGGAACAGAGTTCATCTTCTCCACTACCTCTCATCCTCCAGCCAGCTTCTCTTCTTGAGTCTCTTTCTCAGTTCATGGCTTATATACTCTAAATCAGCTAGTGGTTTATACTCCTCTAAACCTGAGGTCTAAAAGTCATCTGAGATTCCTCCTCCTTTACTGACTTCACATTTGGCCCAAAGTTCTATTAATGTTACTTCCTACATTTGTTCCCTTCTCTGAATCCCCCAGGTTCGTGAAATTATTATAAATGTCCCTGCTTTATCACTTGCCACTCCTGTGTCTCACCTAGAAAATATCTACTTGTTTTTCAAAACTTGCTCTAAAGATTACCTTTTTCCATTAAGACTGACTCTGACTCCCAACTGTTCCAGTAAAACTGTGGTTCTTAGCTTTGGTTGCACTGGAATCATCTGGGAGTTTCAAAAAACACAGCCACTTACAGATATTCTGATCTAATGAATCTGGGGTGTAGTCTACAGTAGGATTTTAAAATACTCCACAGGTAATTGATCCTAAGGGACAATCAAGATTGAAAACTACAATAAAATAATCTCTCCCTGTGTTGCTTTTCCACTGTATCTTATAGCAATGGTTCTGAAGGCTGATTAAACATCAGTCACTGGAGTGACTGCTTTAAAAATACAGATTTTGGGGGTTTCGGTGGACAGACTCTAAGGCAATCCCCAATGACCCCAACTTCTGGTGTTGAAGCTCTTATAAAAACCCCTCTCCTTGTTTATGGGTGGGATCTGTGACTAATATTCTGACAAATAGAATATGGCAAAGATGATGGAATGTCACTCTGTGATCAATGATTACATCAGGTTAAATAAGTTCCTTGTTAGCGGATTTGCTGTTTTTCCCTTGCTGGCTTTGAAAAAACAGTCTTCCATGTTTTCTGAGAAGGCTCTGGAGAAGGCCAAGTGGAAGAACTGTGCGCAGCCTTCAGGAGCTAATGATCTCCAGTCAATAACCAAGGAGAAGCCAGGGACCTCAGAGTTACAGCCACAAAGAAATGAATTCTGGTAACAACTTGAAAGAGTTTGGAAATAGATTTACTGTCATGTGTCCAGAGGAGAAGTGAGCTCTGAGTGACCTTGGTAGCAGCCTTGCAAAGGACCCAGCCAAGCTGTGCCTGGACTTCTGATTTACAGAAATAGAGAGATAATCAATATGGGTTGTTTTAAGCTGTTAAATTTGGGGTAATTTGTTATATAGCATCAGAAACAAATACAAGGCCTGTTATGCTTTTTATTTATAAAAAGCATACTACTACTTAAGGCCTCATTCTAAGATGAGAAGATAGAAACTGCTTCTCTGGTTAGATATCTGGATTGGGCCTCTGCAATGGCCCAATAGCAATTGTCTTCAAACCCTTTAAGTGTAAGCTCTAGGATTCCAAAATCCGCCCTTCTACTCCCAAAGCTTTTGCGTGAGTGAAATATGTCATTGCTGGGTGCAGTGAGCAAACCCTTGGTGTTTTCAGAGGTATCTGATCTTATAGGTGATACTTGGTAGGCAATGCTGGCATGACCTTCTAGAGGTGGTTCTAAGGACTTAGGGGTTCCTGCAAATGGAGGCCTAACCTGACTGGTGATACCAGTTAGGTAAAGAATTGCCATTCATCTTTTTCCTTTCTTTTCTCTTTTCTTTTCTTTTTTTTTTTTCTTTTCTTTCCTTCCTTCCTTTCTTTTTTCTTTAAAGATTTTATTTGTTTATTTGACAAAGAGGGAGAGAGCACAAGTGGGGGGAAGGGCAGAGGGAAAGAGAGAAGCAGACTCTCACTGAGTGTATAGCCCAACATGGAGCTGGAACCCAGGACCCCAGGATCATGACCTGACCTGAAAGCAGATGCCCAACCGACTGAGCCACCCAGACAGACCTCGTCTTTCTTTTCTGATGTGAAATCTTCCTATTGACACTTAAAGCAGAGGGCAAGGAGATAGAGTTGAGGGCTCTCTCTGCAGGTATTCTCCTCTAGGATACACCTGTTGGAACAGATTCCAGGCGCCCTCCTGTAGCTTCCTGGTCTGAGCTGTATTCAAAGGTTTGATCAGGGAGGAAGGGGAGGAGATTCTATATGGGGTAAGAGATTACATGATATTGAATTTCAAGGTCCTTCCTGACTCTAAGATTATTTGATTCTAGAATCTGCAGTACTCTTAAAATTATTTTGTGAGAAGGAACTTCACATCTAGGTAAATGCAATGGTCATTAGTACTGGTCTATTGATAAGCGTCCACTCAGTTCTCTTATTCCAATAACATTTATATATTACAGGCCGGGCACTTTCTCAGAATTTCTAAATCAGTTGCTTGTTGGAGTTTCATTAATGTTGTCCTTTTATCATCATTTTAGATTCCTCTTCTTGCAGATTATCAAAAAGTATTGTCTTATAACAAAAAAAATATATTTCTAGTAATTTACATTTGGTGCTCATGAGTCACCTTACACTTTAGCATTTTTTTTTGTTTTTTAAAAAAAATTTGTTCTTTTAATTTCTTTTCAGTGTTCCAGAATTGTTTATGCACCATACCCCGTGCTCCATGCAATATGTGCCTTTAGCATTTAAATTACCATTTATAATAATGAACTTTTTAGTGATTATCCTAACTTGAATTTCACATAAAACAGCAACAAAAACAACACACAAAACAACAAGGAATCACTTTTATTTCTGAAACACAGTAAAGGATCAGTGCCTTTTTAATAGATTTTCTATCATTGTATTGGATTAGAGACATTGGACATACTCTGGAATGCCTACTGAAGAGTCACAGAAGACTCTTATCCTTTCTTGAAATTAGTAACCTTTTAACAGTATCAGATCCAGGATTGCTTATTGAATATATACTGCATGTCTACCCTGATTCAAGATTAAAACAAAACACTTTCTGTGCTCAAGGAACTTCAGGCTAGTTGAGGAGGAAAGATGTGTGCATGTGAGGCAATAGAAGAGAAAGGGTCAGTTATGTGGAGCACAAATAACTAGTTCAAGGGAGGTTAGACATCAAAGCAGGTTTGAAGTTTCAAGGAGGATTCTGGAGAAAGAGCCAGTTGGCTGGGCTGACAGGGTTGTAAGAAGTAGGTGGGAAAAAGAGAGGGAGGCAGGTGTTGTCCATCAGCGTGGAAACATGAGGGAAGAAGAAAAGCTCGGGGCACCATATTCATTTCTTAGGGCTGCCTGACAATATATCACAAGTTAGATGGCTTAAAACTCAGAAATTTGTCCTTTCACCATTCTGGAGGCCAGAAATTCAAAATCAAGATGGCAGCAGGATCATGCTGCTTCTGAAGGCAGTAGGGGATAATTGTTCCATGTGTCTCTTCTAGCTTCTGATGTTTCCTGCCATCTTTTGGTGTTCCTTGGCTTGTAGATGCCAGGTCCCCATCTCTGTCTCCCTCCTTGTGTGACGTTCCTCCTGTGTCTCTGTGTTTCTTCTTGTCTTCTAAGGACAATAGTCACCTTAGCTAAGTAGATTAAGGGCTCATTCTATTCCAATAGGACCTCATCTTAATTTCTATTTAAATTACATTTGCAAAAACTAGTTTTACAACAGGTCACACAGATTCTGGCAGTTAGGATTTCATGGTCTTTTGGGGGGGGCACCATTCAACCCATAGCAGCATCTAAGGGGGTTCATTGGGAAGTAGCGGACCAGCCCCGAATGCCAAACTGAGGTCTGCAGAAGTAGGCTCTAGGAGTCCCTGAAGAAGTCTGAAGACCCGAGCACTGTGCAGAAGAGGGTGGCATGCTGAAAGCATGGAGAGATATTAATAATTTAAATGAATTTGAAGAGAGGGAGCAAGATGTGGAATAGTGTGTATGGTACGATAAAGTATACATTTTAAAAGAGAGACTGTAGACTCTAAGAGACAAACTGAGGGTTTTGGAGGGGGTGTGGGGGGTGGGTTGAGCCTGGTGGTGGGTATTAAGGAGGCATGTACTGCACGGAGCACTGGGTGTGGTGCATAAAGAGTGAATTTTGGAACACTGAAAAAAAATAAAATAAGAAAAGATTTTACAGACCTATTAATACAAAGAACAACAACAAAAAGAGTGGTACAGCCTTACCTATATAGAGACTGTATCAGAAAGAATCGGAAAATCACAGTTCTTTCCTCTAAGAAGAGGAACTCCGGGCCCTTGGGACAGAAGTGGGACTGGGGACTTAGTTTCCTCTATAAAATCTATTTAACTGCCTGCTTGGTTTATTTTTTTAGTTGTATACATGATTACCTACACAATAAGTAACATTGCAAAAAAGTAAACCTGAAAAATAGACGTGAGGCATTTTACTATGTAAAGCAGCCATAAGGTAACTTAAAAAAATTGTAATTGTGTTATTAGAGGACAAATGTATTTGTTCTCCACATTTAAATTTCTTTATATTGAGTGTTCTAGATAAGGCAACTACTGTGTTGGCCTGTGTGTTTGAGGGGGACATTCTCCCTACTCCCAGCTGCCTTTTCTGACGTCCGCGTTGCTTTAACTATTTAACTTTAAAACTGTGTTCTTCCCTTGCTTTAAAGTCACACCCTCTTCCTCAATGACCTCAAGATAAGACTAATTGTGCTGCGGGTACTACCCAGAGGTAGGATGACCTTGGCGCCCATGCTAAAGGACTGGGACCTAGGGAACAACTTGACACATCTATTTCCAGACCTCCCATGAGTCCTGAGGAGGAAGAGAGGAGGCTGGGCTGTGCTGGTGGCTTCCCTCTGGCAGTGGTGAGTGGGAGAGGTCGGTGGGGCAGTGCGGGGGAGGCCACGCAGAAGTCTGGCCCAGAGAAGCATCCACAGAGAGATCTCCCCTGTGGCAGGCAAGAGATGAGAGCTGCCTTTCTTACTATGCCTCAGATTACTTCCTTTGCCTCCAGGCTGCTACGTTCAAAGAGATAAGTGTTAAGAACTACAGAGAGCGGGGCCTTGGGTGGCTCAGTGGGTTAAAGCCTTTGCCTTCAGCTGGGGTCACGATCCCAGCGTCCTAGGATTTAGCCCCGCATCGGTTTCTCTGCTCAGCAGGGAGTCTGCCTCCCCCTTGCTCTCTGCCTACTTGTGATCTCTCTCTATCAAATAAATAAATAAAATCTTAAAAAAGAAAATAAACAACTACGGAGACTGGTTTCCACAGATGGGTCATCCTTGTCATTTTATCAGGGCCTTCTAGGACGTTGCTACCAAAGCTCCAAAAAGCATAATGCTGCAAAAATCTAATTCTTGGCCTTTGTAATCTCCGGGCAGTTCACACGATGGCAGCACTTGAAATTGGGGAAGTTAAAATCAGGCAGAAAATTTGCTTTGTTTTTAAGTCCTTCCATTGAAAGAGGCTCAGAGTATGCAGAGCGGAGAAGCCCTGCCCTTGCAGCATGGGCCTCCCTGGGTGTCCAGGGCTTTGGTATAGCGCCTCTAGCAAATGTAAGAGGCGTGAAGCCTGGGAGTTAATCAATTAAATTCAACACACTTGCTGAGCACTGTCATAAGCCAGGTAGTGGGGAAGATAAATAAGACACATTTTTCAGTCTCCGGTGGGAAAGACAGACATACAGACATATAAAAATCAATCTAGGTCTACAGTTCCTTCTGCACATTTATGAAACCCCAAAACCTCACGGAATTGAATTATTTTTCCCATAACCCATCTGGTAGCAAAACTTGAACTGATGTGAGTCTATTTATATATATCCTTTATTTATCCCCCTTAGGGTGACTCTTCAAATGTTTTGCTTAAGAAAAATTAATGGGATGTTGCCCCAGATGCCACTCGGGATGTTATATAACATTGTTGATTATGCACCAGATTTCTTTCCTAAAATCCAAAAAATTCAGAATACGAAGACACATATGGCACCAAAGGGTGGGTATTAGGGTCTATGGACCTGTAATTGTTAAATGCTTCTTTCTCTGGAGAAGAGCCTTCTTTCTCTGGCGCCTGATATCTTCTAGGATGAGGACACAGGTGGCATTTTCTCTGTTTATGGCAAAAAACTTTTTTAAGTAGGAGCTGGAACCCAACTTTCCCTGGAACCAGGGTTTTCGACCTTTCTAGTTAGGATCTTATAGTTTCCTTCGGCTTTTTGAATAATTTTCTTTCTTCACTGTAAGTTTTGCCTTGCCAAGGACTTATTCCCTTTTCCTATTATCCCCCAATTTTTCCTTGTAAGTATTGTTTAATCCTGGTACACTTTGATTGTTTCTTCCAGAGCTCTAATTAGCCTGTGTCCTACTTAAGCTATGGACTCCATTTGAAATGGTAGGTATCGGGAACTTGGAGTCTGCCTCCAGAACAGGGATATTCCGCTCTTCTGATAAAAATAGTTTTCTACAATCTTAATTTAAAAGTGTTTCTTAATAATGTTGACCCCTCGTCCCCCTGTCCTCCCTCCTTTCTTCCTATAGACAGACATTGGCTTGTTTAACTTTCGCAAGTGCCAAGTTCTCTTTCTTTGGGACTATGAGCTCACATCAAATGTGTCTAGGCATCCAGTTCTCTCACTTGAGCAGGACAGAATGACTTGAGTGGTCCTCGTCCCTGTGAACTTTGAGGCCGGGGGAGGGGGTGTCCCCCTGGTGCTTCTCTGACATCTGAGAGGTAAATCACTCCCTGGAGGGGGTGGCAGCCTCTTAGGGGGGCTTGGGGAGGCTTTCTAAAATCTGCAGCATTGGGTACAGACATTTCTGTGTGGGAGACACTTGCCTGAACTAGAGGAGGACACAGGACCTGTGGATTGTTCCTGGATGGACTCACCTGATGGGAATCAGAAAGGAAGGAAGCCTTTAGTTTTCTAAGGAACATCTAGGAATGAAAAACCGGTATTCACTGGGTATTATATGCAACTAATGAATCATGGAACACTACATCAAGAACTAATGATATACTATACAGTGGCTAACTGAACATAAAAAAAAAAAAAAAGAAAAAAGAACCAGAAGAAACAGTATTCCAAGCACGAATACATTTGTAATACCTTTTGTTAGATTGTCTGTTTCCCACCCATCGCATGTAGGAAAGCTGGTAGAAAGGAAAAAAAATCTAGTGTGATTATTTTTAGAGATAGCATGTGAGAGTTCCTTTTACTATTTGAAATCTTCTCTTTCTTTCCATTAAAAAAAATTATCCCCAAATGCAATTCTTCATAGAAAATTTGGAAAATATGGCCTTGCTATAGAAGAAAAGAAGGATTCCATTATTTTGCTAGAAATGACCATTTTTAATTATTTTGGTGTATGCCCTTATTCACTTCTTTCTAAGTTTATTTAAAAATGTCAGTGGATTGATATACTAGCATGCATATAGTGTATGTCTGGACATGAAGCATGTGGATCTACCAACAATTTCGTAACGGCTTTCATATTTAAAAATATGTCAGGTTCATCTCTTTCAACAAATTTACTTTAATTCCATCATTTTTTTTTCTGTTTTCTTCTAGGGGTTTTATGTTTTCAGGTCTCACATTTAGATCTTTAATCCATTTTGAGTTTATTTTTGTGTATGGTGTAAGAAAGTGACCTGAGTTTTAATCTTTTACATATAGTCGCACAGTTTTCCCATCACAATTTATTGAAAAGACTGTCTTCCCTCCCCATTGTGTATTCTTGCATCCTTTGGGGAGGATTTTTAAGTGTTGGAGTGGGCTAGTGAAGAAGTCCTAAGGACATTATGGATGAGTTGAGTGTCTGTGAGTAGGTCATCAGTGTTTGTTAATTGACACTTAACTGAAATTTGCCTCTACCCCCTCACAGAGACAGTTCTCTTCCCTGATGACTACATTTCAAAGGAATGACTTCCTGATCCTTGAGAAGGACACTCCTGGGTTGTAAACTGGGGCCAGAAGCTAGGAGAGGATTTACATCTCCAGAGTGCAGAGAAAGAATTCACAAGTGAAAGTTTCCAAAGTAAAGGCTCTACGAATAAGGAGGTCAGGGTACCGTAGTCAGGAAGAATGTATAACTTTAGTCCGGCTTAGGGAAACATTAAGACCATCTTGGCAAGCTGGTGGAGGCCCTAGCAGACTGTTGAAGAAAGAGATCGCTTCAGGACATGGTCAGTAGGGACTTAGAGCAGCTCTCTAGCGCCAAGAAGACTGTTAATAAGTAAGTATCATAGTGCATTTTAAACTACATTTGCATTAATTTATAAAGAAGACAGTTCAGCCTCTAATGGACTTTCAAAATCCAGGCCCTTTTACTGACAGCAGTCTTTAGTAATTCATTCTGTTGTGAAAATTAATTTTTGAGCTTAAAACAAGATGCTGAGTGATTTTCAGCACAGCGGATGGTTATATTAGATGGAGAGGGACTAACAGAAAACAAAAATGCTCTCTCAGTGTTTCCCATTTAGTACTAATCAGGCTTGAGAAAACCAGTTCTCTGGTCACTGTTACTGGTGGTTACTTTTCCCTCAAGAAGCTAATGAAACACAGAAGGTGTATTTGTTTACAACTCTTACGTCACAGAAATGGATTGTTCAGCACAATGTCCTCAGGGTTGAAGTATTGTAGCACATGACAGAATTCCTTCTTTTTGAAGGCTGAATAATATTTCATTGTATGTACCCACCATCTTTTCTCTGTCCGTTCACCCATAAGTGGATATGTAGTTTGCTTCTACCTTTTGGCTCTTATGCAGTGGGCATGGGTGTGCAGACAGCCTACGAGATCCTGTTTTCAGGTCTTTTGGATTAAACAAGTGAAGTGGGATTGCTGGAGAGGAAAACAACACAGGTGGCTGATGAGTAGGTTCTGAAATCATTTCAATTTTCACTTCCTACAAGTACTTTCTGATCAAAATGTTGGTGCTCAGTAGAAAAGGATTCAAACGGAATTTATGTAGACACATGGAAGGTAGGGATAAGAGTTTTAGAATGAGAGAAACAGGTGTTTAAAATATTGGGCGATTTCCTTTCTGTCCTCCCCAGCCTTGTCCAGTGGGAGGTGGCCTCGTTGTGTGGAAGTTGTGTGAAAGAAAGCTCTGGTGCTAGAATTCTTCAGACTCTGGGCTAGTCATCAAGGGGTGCCTGGAGCCTGAACTGGTTTGTGAAATGTGTGCATTGGGCAGTCTTCAGCTGTCTCCAGAAGCCCAGGAAGTCTGTGGCTCTGAAGGAGCTGAGAACCACTGGCTGTCTTGCTCTCTCCAGTCAGTACTCACCGTGTGGCCTTGGAAAATCACTTGACCTTGGGGACTCCTCTCAGTGTGTCTTTGAGTGGATGGTGATGCACATCTCACAGGTTTGGTATAAAAGGTAATGATGAGATGAGAATATAAAGTGTTCTGGTATTTAGAGGCTTAATAATGGTTTATTTTCTTTCTTTTTCCCTTCCCTCCCAGGCTTGTCAGAGCAGAGCCATTCTCTGGAGAATTAGGGAACCGTGGGTTCTGCTCTGAGCTCATCCTAAGAAATGTTAAAGCTAAGTAATTTCAAAGTTACAGGAAGAAGACTCCCTATTAAATTTAAAATTTAATACCCTTTGCTGCTATGATCACTTACCAGAAGTGGCAACAAAAGCCCCAGAAAAGTGCACCCAGCTGGGATTCATTCTGCAAGCATCTCCTAAATTTAGGCCAGTGCAGGGAAGACGCTGGGCACAAGGTCACACAGGCCCTACTGTCAAATACATTCAAAGTAGGGCATGCCTCACACTTGCTACTCAGGGACATGGAGGGCTGCAGGAGTCCACTGAGCCCCCGGGGGAGGCAGAAATGAACTATTGCTTAGACTCCCGACAAATCTTTTATTTTAGGAGCATGAGCTCCATTTGGTTGTTGCGTCTCAAAGGGGAGTTAACTAAAGATATGAAATGAATGAGCAGGATGGACAATCATAACAGTCGGACGGGGTGTGGGAGCAATTCTCACTTGGAAAGAAGACTCTAACAAACCCACAGTAGGACCCTCCAACTTCCCTTTTTAGCAAAATCACTGTTGAGGTAAAAGTGCAAGTGTGAAATTATAAAGAGAAGATCTGGCGGTTGGTCTGACTTTTTTCTTTCCCTCTCATTTATTTTGCATTTCAGATAACCAACTAGCACATGATGATGAAAAGAGGATGCCGTGTCCTTTGCCTTCTGTCAACTGTGGAGGATGTGTGAAAACAAGTGCTGGGGAGGAGTCAAGATGGCGGAGAAGTAGCAAGCTGAGACTGCTTCAGCTAGCCGGAGATCAGCTAGATAGCTTATCTAAAGATTGCAAACACCTGAAAATCCATCGGCAGATCGAAGAGAAGAAAAACAGCAATTCTGGAAACAGAAAAACAACCACTTTCTGAAAGGTAGGACCGGCGGAGAAGTGAATCCAAAGCGACGGGAAGAT
>NC_081571.1:26301759-26353738 GCF_022355385.1 Mustela nigripes
AACTGAGGGTTGCCGGGGGCAGGGGGTTTGGGAGAAGGGGGTGGGATTATGGACATTGGGGAGGGTATGTGATTTGGTGAGTGCTGTGAAGTGTGTAAACCTGGTGATTCACACACCTGTACCCCTGGGGATAAAAATATATGTTTATCAAAAATAAAAAATTAAAAAAAAAAATAAAAAAAAAAATAAATAAAAAAATAAATATCAGGAGAAACCTTAAAAAAACAAAACAACAACAACAAAAAAAAAACAAGTGCTAACATGTGGCCACAGGAGAAACTTCCGGAGAAACTTCCGGGGAAACGTAAGTGCAAACTCAGCTGGTGGAAAGGCACAGAGAGCTTTTTGTGTTATAGATTCTTCCTTGCTCAAAATTTAACTATAGTATGTATATGCTCTATAAGTTATAAACGTTATAAATTCTAAATATTATACATACTCTCTATATTTCCTATATGTAGTATATGGTATATTGTTTAACGTATTTATATTTGATATAAATAACTATAAATAGGTGTCTCCCATAGATAATATGTATTATATATTACATATAGTTTTAAATTTTATCATCTATTTAATATTGTATATATTTGTTACATACAAAATAAAAGTAAAAACTGCTGCTTTCTCCCATCAAGCCATGGATCTGCTTTGAAGCCTTTGGAAATCACCCCCACAAAGATCTGGAAGGGAGCTAATTTGCACATGGTCACAAAATCAGTCATGATAATTCTCTAAACATGCTCACAACTTGACATGTATTTTTTTTTTTTAATCTCAATTGCCAGCAGGTGTTTCTTAAGGAAAGAGTGCTTTCACCTGACCGATTTCCTTGCATAGATTTGAGTCACATTGTGTTATCTTAAATTGCCCTGGTGAGTTAAATAATGTGTTGTCACTGAGCAGAATTCTCGGTTTCTTTGGGGGTTGGATGCTGTCCAGGTGCTCACTGAATAGAGATATTTGGGCTGTTTTTTACCTCATTATTAGGATGAGAATAAATCCTTCTTAGATTCTCATCTTACAAGGTGCAGTCTCTCAACCAATGTTTTTTTTTTTTTTTTCCTGAGATGGTAGACATAAGCTAAAATTTTAGGAACTTCTGAGAACTGAATACTATTTAGCTTTTCCTCAACAAAGAGTCTGCAATTATAAATAAATCATTTGTTAATCTTATAAGGGTAGTATTTAATTCTATATGGAAACACCCTCTGGCAACTCATTTGTGTTTGATGTTCTCTCAGGATTTCCATAGATTTTGATCACAGGCTGTGTTTATGAACCCTCTTTACAAAATATAGCCTAGAGCCGAGCAATTAAGATTTTAATTTTAGGCAGCTTGATTGCTCTCCTTCACTTAAAAGAAGTGAATAAATGCCTACATCGAAGAGAAATGTTATTAACCTTTTTTTTGTTTGTTTGTTTATTAGGCTTGTAGCATTTGTGTCATCATACTCATGTAATGTTACAGTTGGCTTATCTTATTGTTATACACTTTGAATTTCCTCTCTAACTTATTGATAGTGGTTTGCATACAGCAGGTGCTCAGCATTTCTTATAAATTATTATAATACCTACCCATATTGCCTTTTTGATCATTGCAGTGTCACATAGACCTTTCATTATTTTTTTTTAATAACAGCTTTACTAAGAAATGATTCATATACCATAAAAGTCACTTATTTAAAGTGTACAAGTCAGTGGGTTTTAGCATGTTCAGTCATGCAATCATCAACAGTACCTAATTTTAGACCATTTTCATCACTCCCCACCACCCAAACCCGTACTCATTAGCAGTCTCTCCTCCTCATTTCCCTCCAACTTCGCTAAGCCAAAGGCAACCACTAATCTACTCTGTTTCTTTAGATTTGCCTATTCTGGACATTTCTTATAAATGAAATCATACAATGTATGACTGACTCTGGTTGCCTTCTTTCACTTAGCATAATGTTTTCAAGGTTTATCCCCATGTTGTAGCAAGTATCAGTACTTCATTTCTTTTTATTGCTAAGTAATATCCCATTTTATGCATATTTCACATTCTGTTCATCCATTTATCTGTGGATAGACATTTGATTTGCTTTCAGTTTTTGATTATTGTGAATAATGCTTCCATGAACATTCGTATACAAGTTTTTGTGTGGACATATTTTCATTTCTCTTGAGTATATATCTAGCAGTGGAAGTGTCAGGTCATATGATAACTCTTACATTTAGCTTTTCAAGGGAATGCCAGATGATTTTCTAAAGTGAATGCATCATTTACAATACCAGTGGCCATGTATGAGACTTCCAATTTCTCCACATGCTCAACAACACTGTTACTATTTTTCTTTTGATTATAGCCTCCTTAGTAGCTGTGGAATAGTATCTCACTGTGATTTTGACTTGTATTTTCCTGATGGCTAATATATATTGAACATTGTTCATGTGCTTATTGATCATTTGTATATCTCCTTTGGAGAGATGTCTGTTCAGATTCTTTGACCAATTATTAATTGGGTTGCTTGTCTCTTTTCATTATGGAGCCATAAGAGCCCTTTGTGTAACCTAGATTTAAGTCTCTTATCGGATATATGATTTGCAAATAGTTTCCCCCCTTCGGTGGGTTATCTTTCTGCTTTCTTGATAGTGTCCTTTGAAGCATGTAAGTGCTGGATTTTGACTCAGTCCAGCTTCTTTATTTTTTTCTTTTGTTGCCTGTGCTCTTGGAATTTCATTCTAACACACCATAGAGATTACATGGTGGGAGATCATCTTAGAGGGAATACTTCTTGGTTGTGTAATAATTAACTCCCACTTGCATGGGGGTTCAAAATAGAGCTATCTTTGGAACTAACCTTAAGTAACTTTGGTGACTTTCCTAAGAAGAAACTCCTGAGAATAGATGGAGGGAGCTTTTCTAGCAACAGCAACTCAACTTTTCTCTTCTTCTCAAATCACTTCTTGAAGATGACTATCTTCTATCACATTTGAGATAATCTTGCGTTGACTATTTCCCCAACTAAGATTGCATTTTATCTTTGCTGCAGACAATGGTTAAGTTACAGATGTTATATCTAAGTGTGACTTAAGATACTGCTTTGTAATAAGTTAAGCTGGCTCAAAAGAAGCATAAATGTGGGGATGTTTTGATGGCCAGAGGACAGATGCTATTGCAGGGCTGAGGAAGAGACCAGAATAGGTACAATAAGGAAAAGAATAAAGCTAGAAACAATAAACAGTAAGGGACAAAATGCACAAAGGATTGGATAAATAGTCACTTAGAACACATTTTTAATTAAAGTCTGTAATAGAGGTTTGTTGAATGAATAAATGCACAAATAAACCAGGAAAGACTATATATACATGTATCATGTTTACCATGGTCCTTGTAACATGATATGATGGGTTTAAAAATATATTTAGATACTCCTCCCTTCAAGAGCTGGAGCCCAATTCCTCCCCCCTTGAGTTAGAGCTGGATTCATGACTTGCTTCTAAGAAATGGCTTGAAGTTGAAGTGATGGTATGTAACTTTGGGGAACAAGTCATGCAGAAGCACTGTGTCTTCTGTCTTGGTTAATCCCTCTCAAATTGTTCACTTGCGATAAGCCCATAGTCATGTTGCTCTGTGGAAAGGCTCACACAGTGAGGAACTGGAGCCTCCAGACAATAGCCATGTGAGTGGGCTTGGAAGTGGATCCTCCAGCTTCAGTTAAGCTTTCAGATTACTGAAGCCTGCATCTCTCCCCACCAAGAGATTGGCTGCAACTTCATAATAGCCACTGAGCCAGGGGATCTAACCAAACTGCTTCTGGATTCCTGCCCCTTTGAAACTGTGTGAGATAATAAATATTTGTTGTTTTAAACTATTGAACTGCTAAGTTTTAGAATAATTTGTATACAACAGTAGATTAATACACATGGCCAAACCTCAAAAAATGGTAGTGGTGGTAGTGGTTGGATCATAAAGATGATGGATGATGAAGATGATGATGATGATGAAGAAGATGATGATGAAGATGAAGAAGAAGGAGGAGGAGAAGGAGGAGAGGGAGGAGGACGAGGAGGAGAAGTTGATGATGATGATGAGGGTGATGATGATGTTGGAAAAGGAACAGGAAGGTGATATTGATTCCAAAAATCTCCTGTTTGGGAGGAGAGAAGACAATCTTTCTTATAAACCTCTTTTATAATTTTTGCTTCTTCTTTAGCCAGCTTTTGTCTGAACTATGAGACAAAGAGTGCTGTGATGTTGCTTCAGGACTGACGCTCTTGCTGGTGAGTGGAGAAGTTCTAGTTGTTTATGGCCATGTTGGATTCTCCCACAGTATCTTGGCCCCGTGACACTTTGTAAGAAGATACACATGACACCAGGCTCTGCCTCTGTGTCAGTAGACATGGTTTTTCACTCTCTTTGTGAAGTATAAGCCACTGAGCAGTGAGTCAGTCTCATCAAAATTACACATCTAGGACAAAATTCAGGCATAATCAAGAAATATGTGCTTGCTTATGTACAAATGGCTGTTATGACTTCTGTCATCTTCATGCTTTAAAATAGAGATGAGGACAATTTGGGTTCTGCTGGTCACTAATCTTGGATACATGAACCGTGGAGGATTGTGCAATGGTAATGGCCATGATAATGACAATGATGATGATAATAATGGCTAATTAGTATAGAGCAGACATACCATGTCTATCATGTGTTATGCTCATCACAACCCTGATTACTAAGAAGAAGATTGCCTTTCAAAGATGTTAATGAACCCATGGCTATTAGTAGTGTTGAGTCTGAGCTTCAAACATGGTTCTGGTGATCTCCAAAGAATGATCTCTTTCTACTATACCACAATGTCTCCCTTCCTTACTGCAAAAACGGTTGTCAAAGATTTAAGAGGGCAAAGACTTGTATCCAGTTTATGGAACTGTTTCAACTCGATGGTTACAAATATTAAAGTTTGAGTTTTGTCAATACTTTTTTTTTTCAGTTATGCTCTGTTCAATCTCTTTTCCTCTCATTCATAAATGAGATTCTTGGCAGTACTGTAGCTTTTTTTCACTCTCAGTATCTGGTCAATGCAGTCTGTGGTAGGAAGTACCTAAAATGGCTCCTGGGTTAGAGAGGCCCACATAGCAACTGCCAGGGAGAAGCTGAGCCCTTCAGTGTGATAGCTGATGAGGAAACAAATGAGTGAGTGAGCTTGGAGTCATTATCTTTCTTCAGTTCAGGCTTAAGTTGATGGCAGCCCCAGCCACCATCTTGGTAGTAACTTGAAGTAGAGGATCCAGCTAAGTTAGAAACAGATTCATATCTCATAGAAACTGTGAGACCATAAATGTCTGTTGTTTTGACACTAAACTTGTTTTGCAGCAGTAGATAGCATAGTTTGATCCAGTTTTAAATTTTTAATGTAACATCCAATTTAATGTTCATTTCCTCTCCTTCTTTCCTCCCCCTTCTGGATATGGTTCAGGAGACTTGCAGGACCTACTCTTTCATTTCTTCTCTCACCCCTGCCATTTTGGGGTCCTGTCTCCCCGGTGGGTTGGGGCTGGGTGTAGGAACATGGAAAGACAGAAATATCTCTCACTTGACTGGTGCCTTTGTTCTCTATGCTGTTACTGTTTGTCTGGCTTTGACCGTCTGTCAGACAAGTGTTCACATACTGGTTCCCTCTGGGGCATATGTGTGGTTGAGTTCTCTGTAGAACCCTTTAGAGCTTCCTAGTTTCTTGGTCTTTTCTGATTCTCCCTGAACAGTTTCCACATAAGATTATCAGGTTCAAGTTCTTATTGTTGGACTTTCCTCACTATCAGTGGGATCTTGAATGGGCACCTACAAGGTGGCACAAATCCAGCTACCTTTTATGTACATTTTCCACTCTCCCTCTGCTACCAGCTCTCTCTGCCCTGCTGCTCCCTACAAATAGGATTGCCAGATTTAGTAAGTAAAAACATAGAAAACCCAGTTAAATTTGAATTTCAGTTAAACAATGAATGCCTTTTTAGTGTAAGGAAGCTCCATGCATCTGTATTTTATCTGGCAACCCCTATCCCCAAACGCTTGAATTTTTCTCTAATAGCACACAGAGGAGAGATCAGAAGGACCATTGAATCAAAATGCTGATCTGTCTCTGGTAGATAGTAGAGTGATTCTCATGGCTGTCTCCTTGCTTGACTTTAAGTGGGAAACACTGGGAAAGGAGGGACAAACTCATCATGAATACTAAATTCTCTTGAGTTATCTATTCAGTGGTTTCTTCGATTTTCGGATGTACATTTATAGACTAACGGGCAGGCAGTGAATTTTTGGGTGTGTTCTTTGGGAGTGTCTGGCCCCAATTATGCATGATGATGCTTTCTTGGACTCAGTGTAGGGTGGCATGCCCTGAATCTGGGAAAACAGGAAAAATTCTCCTTCATATCTTGTGTAGCAAGAGCTACAACATAGCTGCATTAGGGTACTCCTGGGTTTTCTCATCTAAGTTGTGATTTAACTTGCTTTTTTTACCCTAAGTCATCACTTATATTTCAATAACGTGTGGGCTTAAAATTTGTCAGAGTTTCCATGTGGTGAAAATGAATAAGATTACCTTATTTAGCCTCCCTCCCTTTTCTGTGTTTAAATATTTTGAAACACTGTTTCTTTGATGCCTTTTTGAGAACTTGAATCTTCATTAAGGTGTTTCTTCTTGAGTTGGTGAGACATTGGTGAGCTCTGATGTACCTGAAGTTCTCTATTATGTGGTCCCACATTTTGTCCTTCCTAAATACCCTAAATTTACTGCTGGTGTTTTTTGCCAATTGGGTTGCCAAGCACTTAACAGAGACCCCCACCTCCCGCAAGAGGGATCGAGGGATCATTTCCCAGGGTCCTTACAGATCACAGCTCAAGCTCTTCTAGGGAATCATCCTGGACTACAGGAACTGCCTCACTGCAAGGTTATACCCCATGGTTGGCCGAGAAGGGGAGGCAGCTTACAGCCATGCCTGGTCCCTAGGGGAGGCTGAGGAGGAGCTAGAGAATGATGCAAAGGCCTTGTCATTTTTTGCCATGTTTGGGACAATTTCACCTCTGTTTTGCAGTTCCTCCCTTGGGTTTGTCTGTGTTCTTTGTTGCAATTGTATTGTTTAAATTCTGTACTTTTTTCTCCTTTTTTTCCCTCCTTTTTAAAATTTTATACTGAAATTTCCTTCAAAACCAGTTTGGAAAAGACAACAGGATTAAATTCTATTTTTACTTAAAATGTTTTTTCCTAGATACTTCTCAAAACTAGCTTGAAAACACATGTTTATTACAAAAAGCTTAAATTCCATAATTTCTGTTAATAACATTGTTTTTGAACTGTATTTTTACTCAGAAGTTGCTTAGAAACTTCATTTCATTTTTATCCCAGCAGGCATCCTGTACTTTTCTGTTAAGTATTTCTTTTATTAGATTTTTCCTAAAAATTAGCTTGGAAACACAGCTTTTTATCACAGGCTTAAATTTCCTCATTTTAAGCAGAATTTAGACTCATTTTGATGAAAATAATTTTCCCAAGTTTAGTTTCAGGGGAGGAAAAATCTGGTATAGACCACCTTTTATTTTTTATTTTTTAAAAAACATTTTATTTATTTATTTGACACACAGAGAGAGAAAAACAGGCTCCCTGCTGAGCAGAGAGCCTGATGCAGGGCTTGATCTCAGGACCCTGAGACCATGATCTGAGCGGAAGTCAGAGGCTTAACTCTCTGAGCCACCCAGGTGCCCCTATAGACCACTTTGTAAACAGAAAAGTATTCAGCTGAAGAACTTGATGATAATCACATTAGCAAGAGAGTTAAAGATGAATCCTTTCTTACCAGGTCTGAAAAATTCTTTCCCTAAGAAATGTTTTTTTTTTTTTTTTTTAAGATTTTATTTATTTATTTGACAGAGAGAGAGAGAGATCACAAGTAGGCAGAGAGGCAGGCAGAGAGGGGGAAACAGGCTCCCCGCTGAGCAGAGAGGCCGATGTGGGGCCTGATCCCCAGACCCTGAGATCACGACCCGAGCCAAAGGCAGGGGCCTAAGCCACTGAGCCACCCAGGTACCTCCCTAAGGAATGTTTTTGATGATAATTTAGAAATAGATTCAGCTCCACATGTTTTATGAGTATTAATATCTAACATTATTCATGGCATCATACCTGTCAAAGTCTTGCCTGTCCTTAATGACATTCTTACAATCCAGCTGTTCTGTCCCCAGCCTTGTCTTGACCCCACCCCCGACCTCCCACATACTTTTAAAAACATCCTCCCTCCTACATGGGTGATCTGGTGATGCCATCCTCTGGTTTAAATTTTTAATAGACTTCCCATCATCAAGAAAGTGGTTTTTAAACTATGTTCTGAAGGGTGCTTGGGTTCTGTGGAGAGGTTCAGAGGCTGCTGTTGACACTGGGTAAGCACATGGGGGAGTCCAAGTCACAGGGGCTCCAGGCCCCCAACTTCCCCATTAGCCAGCACAGTTCTGATGGGTTCTGGGCTACATAGCGCCAGGGTTTCCTGTGCATTTCCTTCATGCAAATGATTCCAGGTATTTTTTTTAAAAACCCCATTTTCAGGGGCGCCTGGGTGGTTCAGTGGGTTAAAGCCTCTGCCTTCGGCTCAGGTCATGGTCCTAGGGTCCTGGGATCGAGCCCCGCGTCGTCGGGCTCTCTGCTCAGCAGGGAGATTGCTTCTTCCTCTCTCTCTGTCTGCCTCTGCCTACTTGTGATCTCTGTCTGTCAAATAAATAAATAAAATCTTTTAAAAAATAAATAAAAATAAAAACCCCATTTTCAGTGGTATGAATTGCAAATATTTTTTTCCCTCACTTTGTATCTCTATAGATACTAGAGGAAAATTATGGCCACAGGCCCTTTTTTCCCCCATTCTAACAAGAGCAACAACTGAAATTATCACATGCCAAACTAAGAGGAAGTTTGGTGTCCTATTTTTAGAGTACCCCCTGATATTTTGTGAAATCTGGGAACTAAGATGATCTGAAATTTGAGGTTAGGCAGGGCAGCAGGAGATGGGAGGGATACTGCCATTACTCCTTGCAGCCACATGATGTCACTGTGGACAACTGGCCATTTTGACAGATTCTGTAGGTCTGCTGCTGGCTCCCAACTATGCAAGCTACTGAGAATCCTCAAAGAAATGTCTGTGTGGTGGCTAACCCACTGACTCCATATTGTACTTAGATAAGGGGATCATCCCACACCTGAATTTCCAGGGACATAGATCTTGGTATTTACTACTGTTTGGCTTGCATAAAGTCATCTTCTAAGGTACCAGAAGCTCTAAGAGCACTGCTAATGAACTGACTCTGGGATCTGCTCCTTGTGAAATAGTCCCGTATGTCTTGCTGCCAATTCATATTGGTAGGAGTTGGGTAGCTTTTCACCTTTCTAGCTCTTTAACAACAAAAGGTCTTATTACATTAACTTTATTGGATGATAGGACAGTATACCCTTCCCCCTCTAAATGGCTCCCCGATGGCTTCCAGGGACCACAATACTTTTACTATAAGCCTTACATTCGATGGTATTTCCCCCTTCCTGGGAACTCAGAAGAGAGTCACTTTTTGGAAAACTTTGCTGGAGAAGAAGATGACTCCTCACCCTCCTCCACCCTTTCACGTTTTAATCTTCAGCAGAACATTCTCCAAATGATCATATGCTTTGAGAAGTTATTATCTGGTAAAAGAGGAAAGACAAAAGACATAAGCTTATAATTATTTTAAATTTTTATAAGTACAACAAAGAGCAAAAGAGTGTCTAAGAACAGATACTAGAAGAATTGTTGGGGTCAAGATTTTGAAGGATTGGTGCACCAAGAGGGCTCAGTCAGTTAAGTGTCTGCCTTCACTTCAGGTCATAATCCCGGGGTCCTGGGATCAAGCCCCTTGTCTGGCTCCTTGCTCACCAGGGAGCCTGCTTCTCTCTCTCCCTCTGCCTGCCACTCCTCCGGCTTGTGTGTGCTCTCCCTCTGTGTCAAAGAAATAAAATCTTTAAAAAAAAGATTGTGAAGCATCTTATATTTCGTAGTATATAAATTTTATTCAGAAGTAATAGGAAGACCTCTAAACATCAGAGAGACAAGATCAGTTTTGTTTTGAGACCACTGATTTCAGAGGTTGTATGGAAGATGATGAACTCTGTAGGGAGCAATCAAGAGTGATCAGAGTTAGGAAGGCTTCTCAGGTAATGGGCTTTGTCATAGTTTAGGCAAGAAATGTTGAGGGCTTGGACCAGTGCAGTACTAGTGAGTCTAAAGAGGAGTGATGAATTCTGAAGGTTTTCTGAGGTGGAATTGATAGAAATTGGTGAGACTGTGAGAGTCAGAAAGAGGAGAAGGCAAGACTGACCCTAAGAGTCTGGATGCTGATACCATATTGAATGTAGTGAGTTTTTTAGATGGAGTAAATGTTTGTAAGGAAAGAAGGTAAGTACTGTCTGGGGACATTGGATTGGAAAGATAGTTCACTGGGTATAAGATTCTAGGGTTGGTAATATTTTCTTCCAACACATTGCATGTATCATTCTAGCTTTCTTTGCAATTATTAAGAAGTCAGCCAAAATTCTTATTGCTGTTGGTTTGAATATAATGGGTCTATTTGTTTCTGACTGCTTTTCAGATTTTTCTCTTCATCTTTGTTTTCTAGCAGCTTAAGTGCCTAGGTATGGTATTCTTTATGCTTTTCTTGCTTGGCTGGATTTTTTTTTTTTTTTTTTTTTTTTTTTTTTGTGGGGGGGAACGATTTCACCTCTGTTTTGCAGTCTGTTCCTTGGGTTTGTCTGTGTTCTTTGTTGTGATTGTATTGTTTAAATTCTGTACTTTTTTCTCTTTTTTTTTTCCTCCTTTTTAAAATTTTATACTGAAATTTCCTGTTTTGCTGAGCTTTTTGAATGTGTGGTGTTATGTCTTTTTTTTTTTTTTTTACCAGTTTTGGAAAATTATTGGCCATTATGTCTACAATTATTTGTTCTCTTCCATTCTCTCTCTCATCTTTGTATGCCATTCCAACTAATGTATTAGAAAATTTGGTATTGTCCTATATGCCCTTTACATTTGTGCTTTGTTTTTTGTTTTCAATTCTTTTTTCTTTATTCTCCAGTGTGGGTAATTTAATTGACCAGTCTTCAAGTTCATGAATCCTTTTTTCCATTGTTCAACCTGATATTGAGTAAGGCTTTCTAATGCATTCTTAATTTAAGACACAGTATCATTCAGCCTTAGGTTATCCATTGGTTACTTTTTAGACATTCTACTTCTCTGTAGAAATTGTCCATCTATTCATTTTCCTTGTCCATCTTTTCCCCTCAATTATTTAACCCATTTTTAATAGTTACTTTAAAATCCTTGTCACCTAATTCCAATAACTTGTTTATCTGTGTGTGTCTTTCCATTGATTGTTTTTTGCTTTTTCTCATCATCAGTCATCTGTTACTTTTCTTCATATGTCTCATAAATTTCTATGGTATGCTGAACACTGTGTTTAATAAACTATTTACTTTAGAATAACTTTAGATTTATGGAAAAATTACAATATAGTACAGAATTCCCAAATATCTGAAATCTAGTTTCCCCTCTTATTAATACCTTCGTTAATATGGCATATTTGTCACAATTAATGAACCAATATTGATACATTATTGTTAACTAGAATTCAAACATCTTTAGTTTTTACCTCATGCCCTTTATCTATTTTGGGATCCCACCCAGGAGACCATGTTATATTTGGATGGGATGACTCTTTAGGTTCCTCTTTGCTGTGACAGTTTATCAGACTTTCCTTGTTTTCAATGACCTTCAAAATTTTCAAGAGTATTGATTAGATATTTTGTATAGTCTCTTCAATTATCTTATGTTTTCTATGTGATTAGGCCAGATTATGGATTTTGGGGAAGAAAACCACAGGGATGAAGTGCCACTCTCTTTATATCAAATCAGGTGTCCATACTTTACTATAACTTATCACTGTTGATGTTAGTATTTGTCAAGTTTCTCCATTGTAAACTTAACTCTAGTCCCTCTTTCCCTGCTATACTCTTTGGAATATATGTATGCATAGCCCATACCTCAGGGATGGGGAGTTAATCTCCATATCTTTGAGGACAGGGTATCTAAACAAATTATTTGGACTTCCTCTGCATGGGTGATTTATTTATTCTCATATTCATTTATTTATTTATTAATTCATTCATTCAACCATTTACTTAGATCACTATGGCTCATAGATATTTATTTTATATTTTGGGTTATAATCCAATACTACATTATTTATTTTGGTGCTCAAATTGTTCCAGCTTTGGCTATTGGGATCTCTTTCAATTAACTTCTTTGACACCCACTCCCAAACTTGTGGGTTTTTTTGAGCAAGTCCATCCTTTATGGCATTATAAAATGCTCTAGATGCATCTCTGATATTTCTTGCCTGCCATAGAATCAGCCATTTCTTTAAAAACCTTTATTCCTTCTATTGAAGAATAGTGTTAGAAGCCAAGATCCGAGTTCTAGGTGTGCTTGTTGCTGCTCCTGGTCTATTGCTGCTTGCATGTCCTTATATATATACATGTCTATAAATATTTCTATATGTGAGCTAAACATGAGTTCATAAGGATGACTTCAACTCCATCACCAAAGGGATTATTATAGCCTTTACCCCTTATATGTAACCTCCCATTCCAGCAGTAAGAAACCTGGTTCCCACTATCTGCCATCCATTTACTGGTTTAATCAACATGCTTATATAGTTTCAAACTGTTAATCCCTCCTCCCATAGGAAACAGCTTAATCAATTAGAGTATAGTACGTATGTATAGTTCCTTTCATCTTTAGTCTTATAGACTCCACTTATTTCCAGAGTCACTTAGGTCAGCCCTTTTCCCCTCCATCCCCTTCAGTGATGTTGTTTCATATGTTTGCTATACAGTTATACACTTTTTTCTTCACATTTTTCATTTTATCCTGAGATCTCCCTATCTTCTAAATAATTTTTTAAAAATACTTGTATGCATGAAGGTTCACTCCTTGTGCTTATGGCACAAGTTCCACAGGTCTTGACAAGTGCATAGTTTCACATATCCACCATTATAGTGTCACATAAAATCACAAAAATGACCTAAAAAAATCCCCTGTGCTTCACCTATTTAATCATGATCATGTCCCAAACCCCTTGGTAATCACTGCTCTGCTTACTCTCTCTATAGTTTTGTTTTTTCTAGAATGTTACACAAATTGTGCATTATGTAGCTTTTTTAGACTTGCTTCTTTCACAATGCATTTAAGATTCATCCATTTCATTGAATGACTTGATAGCTCATTCTTTTGTATTGCTGAATAATATTCCAGTGTTCAAAATATATCAGAGTTTGTTATTCCATTAACCTATTGAAGGATACCCTAGTTGCTTCTAGTTTTTGGCAATTATGAATCAATGACTTTTTTTTTAATTTTTATTTTTTTTAAATTTTTTATTTTTTTATAAACATATATTTTTATCCCCAGGGGTACAGGTCTGTGAATCGCCAGGTTTACACACTTCACAGCACTCACCAAAGCACATACATACCCTCCCCAATGTCCATAACCCCACCCCCCTTCTCCCAACCCCCCTCCCCCCAGCAACCCTCAGTTTGTTTTGTGAGATTAAGAGTCACTTATGGCTTGTCTCCCTCCCAATCCCATTCAATGACTTTTCTAATGCCACCAAAGAATCAAGGTTGAAGGGAAAATTCTTAACCCCAAATCAGGATAAACAGGTGTGTACAGAGAGTCACACATGGAACAGTAGTCACTGGAGTAATAAAATAGTAGAAACATTTGGTGATTTTGATATATTGCTGGAGGTTATATTTGGACATGAGACATGATAATGAAAATCTCCTTGGGACCTTCTAACTTCTGTGTGATTTACCCCCAGAAATCTCACTTGTTCTCAAGATAAAAACCCTACAAATATCCCTCACTGTCTTTTCAGGAAAAGAGGAAGAGTACTAATTGTGAAATATACCCAAACCTTGTCCATAACAAAGACCTACTCCCAGGAGAAAAGATTTTGTGAGCTTTTTGTCAGCTGGAGAAAGGGACTTGCTCCCATTCCAGACCTCTCTAGCCTTCCTGTCTCACCTAAGGTGGGGACAGGGGTAGGGAGCATACTCAACAGAGATAAGAGGTACAAAAGAATAGATTTAAAACATTGTAGCCAGGCAAAGGAGGGAAATAAAGAGCTCTAACCTGTTTGGGAGGTGCCACAGACAAGAGACACAACCCCACTATAAGGCTGATACTTAACCAGAAGATTATAGAACAGTTACTCTCCTTTGTCCCTTGTGGCCACACAAACAGGGATCCTGCATAACTGGATTATAGCTGAAAGAGACGCAAGATATAGATTCTCTCTGAAGAGCAGCACTTTGGACTCTTCCCTAAAGTCAACAGGTGAGACAAACAAGGACATTAGAGGAATTTGAACACTCTGACAGTTACAGCAACAGCAAACATTAAACATAGCCCAACCTCTGGCCAGATTAACATAAATTCCCACACTACAAGGTTATTTACCTCAGTTTCTAGTACCCACTATAATATGACTGGCTCAGGAAAAAAAAATTCAAGTACTGTCAAAAAGTGAAAAAAAAAATTCACAGGTTGAAAAAACAAAGCAATTATCAGAACCTGAATCAGATATGACACAGATGTTAAAGCTATCAGTCAGGGACTGAGGATAATTATGGCTAATATGTTAAGGGTTCTAATAAGAAAGTAGACAAGATGGAAGAAGAAGTGGGTAAAATAAGCAGAGAGATAGAAACCCTAAGAAATCAAAAGGAAATTCTAGAAGTTAAAGACAGTAATAGAAAGGATGACTGCCTTCAACGATCTCATCAATAGGCTTGACCCAGCCAAGGAAAGAGTCAGTTAGCTTGAAGGTAGGTAAATACAAACTTCTCAAACTGACATTAAAATAGGGGGGAAAGAAAAAGAAACAAAATTCAAAAATCCATGAATTGTGAGACATTTCAAAAAGTAACATTCGTGAAATTGGAATACCAGAAGGAAAAGAAAAAACAAATAGAAGAAATACTTGACGTACTAATGATGAGAATTTTCCAAAATTAGGACAGATTCCAAACTACAGATGCAGAAAGCCCCAAAACACCAAGAAAGACAAAAACCAAAAAATCTATACCTAAGAATATCACAATCTATAGAAAGGTCAAAGGAAAGAGAATATCTTGAAAAAAGTCAGAGGAAAAAAATACTTTATCTATAAAGGAATGGGAATAAGAATTACAGTGGACTTCTCAATCAGAAATCATGCAAGAAGAAGAGAGAGAACAAAGTATTTAAAGCATTAAAAGAAAAAAAATACCAACCTAAAATTCGATATTCAGGAGACTTTCTTCAACAAACAAAACCTAAAGGATTTCATTGCTAGCAGATCTATCCCACAAGAAATGTTAAAGAAGCTTATCAGGCAGAAGGAAAGTGATATGATATTTGCAAAATACATCTGATGAAAGGCCTGCCTCCAAAATAGACAAAGAACTCTTAAAATGCATCAGTAAAGAAACAGACATTCCAATTTAAAAAAAAATAGGTAAAAGATGTGAACTGATACCTTACCAAATAAGATATACAGACAGCAAATAAGCATATAAAAGGTGCTCAACATCCTATGTTATGAGGGAAATGCAAATTAAAACAATAATGAAATACCACTACAAACTTATTAGAGTGGCTAATGCCCACAAATACCAGTTGCTAAGTAGGATACAGAGCAACAAATATTCTCATTTACTGAATCCGAGACAGGACGGAATGGGCATACAAGAAAGAAGCGATGGCAGGTACAGAAGGTAGATAGGACCTGGGGGGGTTGGAATAGCACAGACAAATTTCACCTACTAAATAGTTTGCCTGGGTCAGCCACTGTGAACCTCCAGGTTAACTTGTGAGGAAAGCGGAAGGATGTACTTTTCTGCCCCAACGCTCTTGTGAGACTGCCACTTCCGGTTTCTTTCTTTCCCTTCTCTTCTCTGGGTTGCCATGTGATGCCTGAGCCACATGCATGACGTTCTACATGCTCAGAGCCATCCTTATAGACAGTCCTGATGTGCCCCTTTTTCTCGGTCTTTGAGAATCTTTCCTGGAAGATAAGGTCAAGTTGTATACAGAACTCTAAATGGCATGATGGGATTCTGGGGTTAAGAGGGACTAAGGAACAACTGTTAAAACATCCTTTATTCATCACAAGTGATCTCTACTGAGAAGAGTGTGGTGTGCTTGATGGGCTGTTCAAGGCACAAAGTCAGGCTGTGAGAAAGCCTTTTCTCTTTTCAGGGGTGCGGCAGGTGGAGGGCTATGACAATGGCTCGGGCATGCGCTGTCCGTGATAAGCCCTTAGGGAGTGAATCAAGCATTGCAGATTTCTTCCCTCTGACTTGTCCTCTTCCTGGTCACCCGTTATTTCTGGCTGGGGTATCTGTAGCAATGTTCTTGATACCCTCACTGACTTCTAAAACGCTTTCAGTGTTCCCTTTCCTGAAGAGTTCTGGTACTGGGAGGCTTCACAATCCAGCCTAACCCACACTGACTTACTCTCACAGCGCCTTGACCTTTAGCCATGTGGAGCCTATGAAGAAAGTAAGGAGTCACATTGTTGGGGCTGCCCCTCCCTCCTCACCCCCTTCCTGATCCCAGGGCCTCTAGAGAGCCCCTGCCTTCAGCAATGGGCCCCAACCAGGAATTCGCCAGCAATGTATCCTTGCTGGATAAGGGGAAGATCCTAGCCTCCTGGAGGGAGAATTAGGCTTTTGTCCACTTACTATTCTCATAAGAATGGTAGAAGGAATAGTTGGAGAAATGGCCAGGTTTGTATCCACTTCGTGCTATTAAAACATTTTTTTATATTTGGTATATACTGGAGATAAGGCTATCAGCTGAGTCTTACAAGAGGGACTTTCTCTAGAGGGAGGCTATTTTCTGGGACTCTCTGGTTTCTCAATATGCTAGGTGCTAAGCAGAGAAGTGGAGCCTGTGAAATACAGCTTTTAGAAAAGAGAGGGGCAGGACACACTTGGAGGAATCCCCTGGCCCTAACTGCAGAGCCTTGGGAAAATTGAAGCCATTCTCTAACTATGGAAGCACTATATTAGTGATTTTCAACGTGCGCTCAGTACTTGCACTGGAATCCTCAGGGAGAAGTTATTTAAAATGCATATTTCTGGCTGATTCTTTGCGTCCTGAATCAGAATCTGCAGTGGGGTCTGGGACATCTGTGTTTTAAACTAATTTCCTTAGTGATCCTTCTAAGATTCATTAAATATTGAGTGCCCTAGGGACTATCCTCTAACGTTCCTTTTAGCTTTTTAAAAATTAAAGTATGATTAACGTACAGGATTATATTCATCTCAGGTATACAAAATATCGATTTGACATTTCTGTACATTACTCAGTGTTCACCAAGGTAAGTGTAGTCACCATCTGTCACCACACAACGTTACAAGGTTATTGACTACATTCCCTCTGCTGCACTTTTCATTTTTGCGACTTATTTATTTCATAACTGGAGGTTTGTATTTTTTAATCTGTTTTGTTCATTTTCCCCTACCCACCTTCCCTCTGGCAGCCTCCAGTTTGTTCTCTGTATTTTAGAGTCTGGTTTTGTTTTGTTTTGATTGTTCATTTATGTTTGTTCTTTTAGATTTCACATCTAAGTGAGATCATATGGTATTTGTCTTTCTCTGTCAGACTTATGGTCTAAACTTAAAACACTCCACAGTTGTTATATTCATAAGGCTAATGTCATTTTTGGCTTAAACAGAATGGTAGGCGAAAATTCCAAGATGACTTCCAATGACCCACGCCCTTGTAAAATCTTCTCCCTTTTACCACGAGTGAGTCTTTTCACTTATTCTAACCAGTAGAGGATGGCAAAAATAATGGGAGAGCACTTACTTGGTGATGTTACATTGGATACCAAAGGTAAAGGGATTTTATGGATGTAATTAAGCCCCCGGCTGTAGCTGAGTTTAAGTTAACCCACTAGGGAGATTAATTTGGTGGGTCTGACCCTATCAGTTGAGTGCTTTAAAAATGGGTCTAGTGGTCGGGGATAGAAGAGGCAGCACCAACATTCTCCTGTTGGCCTTAGAGAAACTGATAGGTTGAGGAGAGAGTTACATGGCAGGGAATGGCAGGCAGATGCTAGGAGTGGAGGACCTCTGTCTTATAATCACAAGGACCCAAATGCTGTCAAACCAGTGAGGCTGGAGGGGAGCTTGAACCTCAGATGAAATCCCAGCCCTGGCTGACACCTTGACTACGGGCCTGTGAGACCCTGAGCTGAGGACCCAGCTAAACTGTGCTCAGACTCCTGACTCACTTAAGTTCCGGGGCAAGAGATTAGTGTTGTTTGCTGCTGTGAGTTTGTTAAGCAGCAGTAGAAAACTCCTTACAAATGTTAGAGGGTAAAATATCTTATTTTTCAAGCATTGCCAATTAGATTTCTCAATTGCCTTGAGTCTGCAGCAGCAGTCTTCAGGTCAGGGTCCAGGAGCCTGATGGGGAATAGGAGAGTTTTCCAAAAGGCCCATGAATACAAAAAAGTGTGCAAGAGCCTCAATTTTCATACCCCCAGTGTCCATACATAGTCTTTTATATAACCACATATGTTCTTTTCTCAAGTTTATTGGCCTGGAAACGTGCCTGCAACTCACAAAGTTGTGTGGATTCTTTTTTTCCATCTTTCTTTTTACATTTACCTTTCCTCCACTTTCCCCAAGGAAGTCCTATTTTTGCACATCTGAATCCTCTCACAGGGACTGGGGCTGTGAAAATCTCTGGTGAAATGATACATATCACTATTGATGATGCCTCCATTAATCAAAACCCCATGTGCCTGCTGTGGGATTTGGGGTCTTCCTCTTTTACACATTTCTATGGAGTATACATGGTGACATTAGAAACAGGCTATTTTGGCTTCTGTGGCAATGTTCTGAACTCACATATATTGTAAGTAGGGATAGCAGAGGTGATGGAAATTTTTTCCATCCCCTACTTGACGTCTGGGATTGCCCAACACTTCCCAGGGGAAGGCTTATGAGAGAAAAGTAAAGAGAACATACTCTATGTTCTCAGCACTCCAGGATCCAGGCCAGGGAGCCGCTCCTGCCTGGCTGTGTTCAGTCAGAGGTAAGGGAGGAACATAGATAAAGGAATGATAGCAATTTTCCAATTATCAGAGAAAACTTGTTTATGTATTTTTCAACTACATGATGGTGGATCTTATAATAATAGGATGTTTTATCTGTTTTGGGCTCTTTAAAAAAGGGATGGAAAGGTTTTATATAGGACATCAAAAATTTATAATTTACAACAATCAAAATGATGACTTTTGCATATGTTGGACATAACATGGGAAATCTTAGTTGTCAACAAACAATTTAGAGGCGATCCACAGTTTCTCAGAATTATTATAGAGATAAGTAGTTTGAAGGGTGGAGACAATTGTTATCATTCAATTACAAGCTAAGGAATCCTGGGTTAATAATAATAATTCTGTGGCTTAAAACAGCGAAGATGGTTTGTATCTCATTAGTGTTACTAGGGTCTCTATTCCATGCTCTTTTGTATCCAGGATCCAGGTCAAGGGGCTGCCCCTACTTGGGACGTGGCTGTGCTCATAGCAAAGGGAAAAGAGGGATCGTGAAAACATGGGTACATTCTTAAGGCTTTGACTTAGAAATGGCTCCATGATTTTCATCACATTTTATGGATAAAAGCAAACCACATGGCTAGCCCTAATAGTAGGGGAACAGGAAACAAAATTCTCCCATCGGAGGGATCAGCAAATACCTGAGAATAAAATCTACAGAATTATAGATACTTACAATAGGTGAAGTGTGGATGGGCCTGCTGGAAAAGGAAGTGGGCAAAAAAATAAAAATGAAGATGAACCTGCCGCTTCCAGTCGGCGACGAGAGAAGAATTAGGCACAAACAAGTCAGCTGCAAGAGACTGGGAGCAGGGGACAATAGTTGAAAAGGACTTCTGCCATGAGCAGTCTCACTTTTATTGGATAGAAAACAATAGCCAACAGAAGGATTGATGAAGGTCAAACGTTAGTCACGTCTTGCAGACAAGCAAGAAGGAGGAGAAAGTTTATAGTTAACCAAGCACATTCATAGGACTCCTCGAACTAACAAGGGGTGCTTCTGGGAAGAGAAAGGAGTGACAACGGATAAGGGAAGCAGGCATTTTCGTTCCCCCCTGAGCTGACTGGGCGTTCCCGGGTGCTCGGCTTCCCTGAAGCAGGCGGCGTTCTGTCCTGAGCGAGCTGGGAGTCCCCAGCTGCCCAGCTTCACAGTCGTACATTGTCCTTCTCCCCAAAGACCTGTTGCCAGTATATGTATTTCTTAAGGCCATATCTAAATGTGCTTGGTAACTAGTAAAATCCTCCAGGAGTTACAGTTTAAGTAACAAATTGTTCCAAGGGGCAGCAGCAGAACCTTGGTATTTTGGTATGAAAATAGAGGCACCAGAACACCAGTTAGGATACTGATAAGTGAATAGGACTTGGTTTATTTGGATTGACTTTTTTTTTTCTTCTTTCAAATGATTTCAGTTACAGTCACTTAAATCCTTCATGGAACAAAGTTTTTAGGCTGCTGACACATATGTGAATCAAATCCAACCAATAGTGGATTTTTTTTATCGAACACATGTGGAACTGATGTTTTCAGTTGGCAGGTTTGTTTCATTTGTGCCTTTCCAGAAGTACAACTTTACTATTTGCCATTGTGTGAAGTGATTTGTTCATCTGTTTGGAAACAGCATATAAGAAGATTGTCAGGGAAAATGATGAGACAACAAATTCTGTTTCGAAATCCTAAAAGTTTCTCGGCACAGCAAACTTCACAGAAACCTTCTGGAACTCTTGATGAGAACTTTAGGATCAGTCAGTCACCCAAGTTTTAATGCCAATCTGTACCATAAATGCTTCCAATACTCAAAGCTGTTCTGTCACTTGATATATTTTAATGTGGAATCTCACCTCCTACAACTGTATTGGGAGATTTTGCCACATGAAAATTTCATATGAAGTTCCCAAAATTATTATGTGTTTAACATATTTAAACATTTTTTTCCCTTTAATTTCAATCTGGAGTAGTAGAAAGATTGATAGATTATGGTTTAAAGAAAGCTTAGGGGGGAAAAAACCCATGATCATGAACCACTCTGTCTCTATTCTCTCTTACTCTCAATAACCTTAATCTGTAGTCACCATAACATTGTGTCCTGCTTTGTATCTTGAATATAAATGACCTGTTCCCTTGGGAATCCTTTATGCAAAGTACTTTGCATTGTGCCAGCTATCCAGTAGGCACTCAGTAATTAGCTAACAAAAACAGAAAAGCAGTCCTAACATTTTAATGAACCGAGGAAGATGGTTAGGCAACTGAATGCCACAGGGAAGAACTTAAATCTTATTTTTGAAAAGTTGATCTTTGTTTTACTGTGCAGAGCGATGGAAGTGATGATTTAAGAGAGCTGATTCGGCCAGTGAGTCCAATCAGAAAGGTGATGCGGGCAGCAGGATTCAGAGGAACAATTGGGTTGGATGTTCTTCTCTGAAAGTCCCTCGAAACTTTTCCTGGTGGCCAGGGTGTGATTTTGCAGTATTGTGTTTCATCCTGGAAATTTTGCACGTGAAACTAGAATCAGGAACATTTTACTTGTTCTGTTTTATAAAGGTAGTCAAATAATTGTGCCTGTTAACCATCTTCTACTTCTTTTATTTAGCTATGTTTATTTTTTATTATTATGTTCAGTTAGCCAACATATATTACATCCTTAGTTTTTGATAGTGTTCAACAATTCATTAGTTGCGTGTAACACCCCAGTGATCATAGCATCCTCTACTTCTTAAAATTCTCCCCTGTGCTTTTGATTCCAAGATCGAAGTAATGGCATTGGACCAAGAAACCAGGCCTGACTATGTGGAGGCCGAGAAAATTAAAGCCATCCCACCTCAAGTTTAGCTGATGTGGGAAATGGAGGCAGAAGAAAATCATTATAATTCCTCACCTACTGACAAGCCCTTGAAACAGACAGAGTGGCTCTCCCCTGGGGACTTAACTGCCCTCACCTTGAGGTTTGCCCAGAACAATCCTAGCCTGACCGACCCCCTACCCCGACAGGTCCGACCAGAATCCTGTAAATCTACTTTAACAATTCCTTTAGGAAACTTTATCTCCAAACCTCCAAGATAGTGTGGAGAATCATTCCCAAGTATATGGCCCACTGATATACATCTAAAGGGTCTCACGAGAAGATTTTTATTATTGGTAATAAATAACCTCTCTCCTAATGATAGCTAGCCCCTCAAGGTCCTGGAGACCTTGTTTCCGAAAGTCCTTAGAGACTTACATCATCCATAACCCCCTTTGTCCTCACCCACCACCGAGTCCACCCCTACTCTGCCTTTAAAAACTCTGACTGTAATCTGGCTCAGGGTCCAAGTTTCTACTCCGCTGTGTTGCTGTGTCGTGTATACTTGGGCCCAAGCTTAAGCTTGTCAAATAAACCCTCGTGTGATTGCATCGGTGCTTGACTCCTTGGTGGTCTCTCAGACGCAAAAACTTGGGCACAACAACTACACATCTAGGCTTTTCTTTACTCAACTATGATTGTTGTATTAATGAAAGGTAATCAAAATCTCATTTTTGAAGGCTTGTCTTCATCTAAAACGCAATTGCTACAATATTGAATCATTGACTACGAGGACAGTCCTAGAAGATTCTTAGAGTCAGTTATCTGTCCTATTTTGCCCATTAGTAAGTATAACCTAATTGTATATAACTTTACATCTAAATTAAACCTCAAAGACTATTAACTGCTTGTGTTTCCAGGATTAGTAGGTTGGGTTAAGGACTCTGACACTATTCTGAAAACAAATCGGGCTCTTTCTCTTTTTCTAAAAGGTGATCAGTTTAGTCCTTGCAAGGTCAATATTTCCTTCTTGAAGCAGCTTGAATACAAAGTAAGTTTGTAAGTGTTTGCCTTAAAATGTTAACATAGCACCGTTTAAAGGGGATGGTATAAATTTGAGAAGTAGGAAGAGAATACTCAATTTCTTTTGAAATTTTTTGATGGCTATCATCCAAATTTCCCCAATTTAAACCTAATGGCTATTGAATTGTGTCCCAGTGTCCTCAGTAGGGGAGAGGTAGAAAGAAACAATGTTCAATTAGATTGTACCTACATGACCCAGCACTTGCCATTAAATCAGTGAAGAATCAGCCAAACCAGTTTGGTGTCTTGAGGGCAAAAACAACTCCTTGATTGACCAAATTTTTCGCTTACTAAATTGGGTGGCTTTCTTGTTGCATGGATATAGTATCAGATAAAACCCCAAATTAGAGATTTTCTGCAAACCATTGGAAACATTTACGACATTTGTCAAGGGAGCTATTGTTGGGGCCTACTTGGAAGCAGCTGAGCTGTGTGGAGAAGGCACAATCAGCTTTGGGTCCTCTCCGTCTAACTTAGAGCTCCCTCTCTCTCTACTCTTGGTGACCCAGCTCCAGGTACCAAGCCCATCTGGTGTGCAGACACTTATACAGTGTTGCATTCCTACAGAGGTATCTGTCCTGTGATCCTACCTGACATAGTAACTAGTAATGACTGCCAGCTCTCAGCTTCCAGGGGCCAAATGAGTTCTAATGAGAGATTACAAGGAATAGCATCTCTAATGATTATATTTCAAACAGATGGTGGGTGAAACTTGGGGGGTTAGGCAGTTCTCAAATCTTATCTCAAGATATCTGTGTTGTTTTGGAGGCTGTTCCATGCAATGAACACGGTTGATCAAAAACAGAGCCAAGGTCTGACCGTGAGGATTTTCGTCCAGTTCTTCATCCAGACTCCCACGATTGTTCCTCTCTGATTTGCAAGCACTGAGGGTGCATTTTGAGAATTTGCTACCTATAAATGACAAGCTGGGGTAAGGAAGGATGAGGACGTACAACCACAGATACTAAGTGAGAACAAATATATCCTAAACACTGAACTAGGTACGCAGGTGAGCGAAAAAAGCAGGGTCTCTGTCCTCCTGTTACTTGATAGGATAGTGGTGGGAGCTAGGAAGTGATCAAACATGTGCATAGATATGATGAATTGCAATAAATACTGCGAGGGAAAATAAAAGGATGTTTTTGCTGGGGGGTGGGGGGGTGGGGGGGTGGATTATCTCACTGGTGAAGGTCACAGACTCTGGAGCCCAGTGTCTGGATTTAAATCCCAGTTCAGCTGTGGGGTTTGGGGCACATTACTTAAACCTTCACTTTCTTCATCTGGAAAATGGGGATACCAATAGTATCTACTTTATGGAGTTGTTGTGAGGATTAAATGGATTGGTGTATGCAAGGTGGTTAGAACGTACTGGCACAATGTAACTGGAGGAGATTGTGCTGAATGGAACAAGTCAAGCTGAGAGAGTCAGTTATCATTGTTTCACTTACTTGGAATAACACAGAGGACATTAGGAGAAGGAAAGGAAAAGTGAATTGGGAGAAATCAGAAAGGGAGATGAACCATGAGAGACTGTGGATTCTGAGAAACAAACTGAGGATTTTGGAGGCGAGGCGGGGTCGGGGGGGCAATGCGAGAGCCTGGGTGGGTATTAAGGAGGCACGTATTGCGTGGAGCACTGGGTGTGGTGCATAAACAGAGAGTGTTGGAACACTGAAAAAATAAAATTAAATTAAAAAAAAAAACATACTGGCACAAAGCAGACCTTTAGCTGTTATTATTAATTTTAGGGGTCAGGGAGAGAGCCTCCTTGAGGAGATGCCAATTGAAAGTGATTTAGAGGAAGCTCCATGAAGAGGGTTAGGAAGTGGGCTCCAGGCAGAAGGAAAAGCTTCTGGAATAAGAGGGAGCTCAGTATATTTGAGAAACAGAAGAAAGAGCCCATCTGGAGTATGTCAAGTGCCCAGAGGTGGTGATGAGGCTCCAGAGGACAGAGATCAGATGATGTTGAGATTTGCAGATCATTTGAAAGATTCTAGATTTTTTTTTCCCTAGGTGCAATGGGAAGCCATAGATGTATTTTAAACTGAAAAATGACACGAGACAATATAATATGCACTTAAAAAAAGAATATTCTGCCTGCCCTGTGGAGAACGGACAGGAAAGCTGGGGTGAGGAATCTGTTTGGGGGGCTTAGTCTAGTCAGGGTTATCTAGAGAGACAGAAGCAATAGAAAATGAGTATCTGGGGTGCCTGGGTGGCTCAGTCGTTAAGCCTCTGTCTTTGGTGCACGTCATGATTCAGGGTCCTGGGATGGAGCTCCAAGTCAGGCTCCCTGCTCAGCAGGAAGCCTGATTCTTCCTCTCCCACTCCCCCTGCTTGTGTTTCTTCTCTCATTCTCTCTCTCTTTGTCAAATAAATAAATAAAATATTTTTTAAAAAAGGATATGAGTCTCTATCTGGGCACATACACACAGATTTATTTTTAGGAATGGCACATAACCATGTGGGCTATCGAGTCTGAATCTTGCAGGGCAGGCCAGCATGTTGGAAATTCCTTCAGGAGTTGATGTTGCAGTGAGTCCAGATTCCTTCCTCCCTGGGGACTTTAGCCTTTTCTCTGAAGGCTTTCATCTGATTGGAGAGGCTCTCCTGCACTATAGAGGATAACCTGCTTTAGGCAAAGTCTGGTGATTTAAATCCTAATTACATATAAAAAATATCTTCACAGCAATATTTAGACCAGGATCTGATCAAACATCTGGGCATTATATCCTACTAAGCTGACACATAAGATTAACCATCACAGGAGCTATTTCCACGGTCCAGTGAGAAATCATGGTGAACTAGGTGGGGGCAGCTGTGGGGATCAGGAGGGCTGGTCAAAGTCAATATTAGTATAAAGACAGAATGAGCACAAGTTGGTGTTGCTTGATTGTGGCCGGGGATAAAAATCAGGAGGAATCGAGAACATCCCCTTGATTTCTGGCTTTGGCAAAAATTCAAACAAACCAACTACAGTCCTACCTCAACCATCTAGTCAAATGCATGGGGTAGGGGAGAGAATAAGTACCAGGGATGAGAGTGGGAAAAGGTGGAAAGAGGCAGAGTGAGGAAGACCCAGTGGTCGGCATCTTTCCCATGTGGAGGTCCTGCCTGGGGGTGGAGGTGGGGTTGAGGAGCTCAGCACAGTGGCACTGGCTTTGGGAAGCACGTATTTCACTGGGGAGCTGCCATAGCTAGCAGGGGGCTGTGGCATGCATGAGAAAGCTTGGTTACCCTTTACAGCGGTGCCCTTGCTTCCTAGAAAGTGTACTCCAATGGAAGTTATATACTTATGGGAAAGACTGGCTCATCCCGGTGAGAGCCAAAGTGGGAATATGGAGAGAGGATAATATTTTATTTCTACAAAGGTTGGGAGAAATTGTTCCCCAAAGGAGACAGTGTTAGCTATGTTGAGTGAAGCTGAGAGATCCATCACAGAAAAGTGCTCATCTAATTTGGTTGTGTGGACATCTCAGGAATCCTTAGAAGAGTCGTTTTGCCATTGGTCCCATTTTGCAGATGAACAAATTGAGATTAGAAGGTAGATTAACTAGTCTTGGTGCCAGCTGGCAGCTTGGTTTATCTTCCTTAAAAGGCCATGCTCTTAATTTCTGTACATGTTTCCTTCCTTCGAGAATGTGCACAGTGTGGGGTCTTGCTGCCTTTGCCCTGATTTTATGTTCTTTTTGTGATGTGGCTGGTGGAGAGTGGTGCTCTGAGTCTGGATGTTAGCCCAGATCTAAACTGGATCTTCTGAAAACACTTCCAAGTTCTAATACTGAAGACTCTTTCATCAAACTCATAAAATTTTCTTGAAGGCTTTTGGCAGGTAAATTGTCAGTTCGTTGTACCAACTCTTCAAATCCTTCTTGGTTAAGAGATCCACGCAATTAAAGCAAATGTGTTAAAACATTTCTACTTACTCAGTCTTAACAACAAAATTTCACCCCAAACCAAGAACAACCACTTACCCATATTGAAGAGCTAATTTAGTTTCAGCTCAGCAATTCTGAAATAAGGGCTTGAATAATAAAATTTAAATTATAGTAGCTCCTTTTTTAGAAGTTACTGTGTATATATTTATAACTTTATAATATATGCTGTTATAGTTGATTTAATAGTCTGTTATTTCCAACTGACATTAAATTGATTCTGTTTCTTTGACTTCTGGATTCATACGTGTCCGTGACCTTTTGCTCATGTTTCATGCTCTTTCCTTTAAACACTGAGTGAAAGGAGTGGCCTTGCGTCTAATTTGTAGCTGTGGCGATGATGTCTTTTTAAACCCCAGAATATATTTAGGAAGATGTACGTGTAAATCATAGTCATATCTGAGGGGAAGAAAACACTAACAAGAACAAAGAACAAAGTAGTTGGTGGTTGAAGTGTAAAAGGCAGACTAATGTGGGGGAGAGATCAGAAAGTTCTTTATTAGTACTTCTATAGGATCACAACCAAATGGTTTGGATCATTTTTGGTTGAACCTTGAAATCTGTCTGTTTTATATGTCACCCTCTGTGCCCCACCTTTTTGTGCTTTTTTCTCTGCTCAGAGTAGTTTTTTGGGGGTGGATTCAGGTAACAGTTTCCTTCTAAACTGGATTTCTGAACTTATTTTTTCCTTTCACTTATACCTGCTGGTTTGGGCAGCCTTACCTTGACGAAAATCTTTGCTGTTAGTTGAGGAAGCAGTGAGTGGTTTTGCCACGCTCAGCAAAGTGACATGGGTCACTTTTCATTTGTCTGTCATACCTGCGGTGACTGAGCATAACAGTTCCACTTTTGACTGCTGGACAGAAGATTCCTAGTTTTCACATTGGAGTGAATCCTCAGTGGAGTGTGTGTATGGCTGAAGGGTTGTGAGCCCCAGGACAGCTTGTTCTCCTGTCTTTTCCTCTCTGCCCGACTCATAAGGAAGACTCCTCATCCCCCTGCATGCCTCTCTGGGGAGTTTTGGATGGATTCATGTTACCCTGTGTATCTGATTAGATTGGAAAACCCCAATAATCACAAAACCTTATCAATAATAAGCTTACCTTTTCATATCAATAGCATTGGGTTTATAACATTTCCCCATTTCATGCCTGATAGTTTTGCTGAATGACCTTAACTGATCCCAAGCACTGGTAAGGGCATGCTAATAGTCCCCTGTGACTTTACCTATTTCCACATTTCAAAAACAGTACCCATAATATGTCTCTCCTGGTTCTTTTGGGAAACTACATAAGGAGCACATCAGTCAGGAGATAGAAACCATAAAACTTACATTTTTTTAAAAAAGATTTTTATTTATTTTACAGAGAGAGATCACAAGTAGGCAGAGAGGCAGGCAGAGAGAGAGAGGAGGAAGCAGGCTCCCTGCTGAGCAGAGAGCCCGATGTGGGGCTCGATCCCAGGACCCTGGGATCATGACCTGAGACGAAGGCAGAGGCTTTAACCCACGGAGCCACCCAGGTGCCCCAACTTACATTGTTTTAAAAGAGGGAATTTAATATAGGGAATGGTTAATGAGGTAAATGAAAGACAAACTATGTTATCAGGGAAGTGTTATGGAACAAGGAGAAGGGAGGGAATTATTGAAACTTAGAACTATGGAAGAGGGGCGCCTGGATAGCTCAGTTAGTTAAGCATCTGCCTTCAGCTCAGGTCATGATCCCAGAATCCTGGGTCAAATCCCGCATTGGGTTCCCTGCTTGGAGGGGAGTCTGCTTCTCCCCCTTCCCTTGCCCCCTCTACCCCACTCGTGCCCTCTCTCTCTCTCAAATAAATAAAATCTTTAGGGAAAAAAAAAAAAAAAAGAACTGTGGAAGAGATGAGTCATAGAGAGAACATTCAGAATCCTGAAAAGGAGTCACTGCCTCATTGAGCCTGGTGTCTCTGAGCTTGGAGAAGGTGCCCTGACTTCTAAGGCAAGGACACCGGCTAGTGGGTGCTGACAGCTCTGGGCATCAATGCGGCTGGATCCCCAAGAGGTGGGTCCACTTACTGCTGTGGGGGGAGCTGCTGCTGGGTCAGAGAAGCCATGCCTGGGTGACACAGGAAGCAAGCAGAAAATGCAGAAGAAGCAAACAGGAAGGAGAAAATCCCTTCTCCCTCCTCTAGCTTAGCCATCTCCCTCTCATCTTGGTACTGTCAAGGCTTGACAAAGAGGAGCAGGCAAGGGAGAAAATGGCAGCATCCCACCTCAGCATCACACAGTCCAGTGTGCAAGGGTGGGTTTGGAGTTGAGAGGCAACAGCCTGGTGTCTGTTGTTGTGCAAATCCTTTCACTGGTGAAGGACTTCTGTTCGAGTTCTGTGCTTTGAAAGCAATAAGCATGCCACACATGAAGAATGAGTATGACCAAGGTATTTTATCACTTTCAAGACATGCCTATAAAATGCTCAATAGATGTGCATTTTTTAAAAAGTGGGAGCGTTTTGCTGAACACAGGCAGTTCTGTTTGCAGGCAATTTATGTCAGGATGATATTAGTTTATGTGGTGGTTTAAAAATACATCCATGAATTCTTCAACATTCCTCCTTTCAAGTGGTGCTGCCTAATTCCCCTGGTGTCCTAGCTCACCTTACTCTTGCATGTGGGTGGATTTAATTATTGGTTTCTAACACAAGGAATGTTCCAGAAATGATGAGTGTGACTCCTGAACATGGCTGTTCCATCTTGCTCTCTTGGATGGTCTCAGGGGGGTAGCTCATCACTGTGAGGTGAGAACCCTCATGGTGACTGAGGAAAGGCTCTGGCTCTTGTGCGGAGAATCTGAGACTTCTGGCCACTATCAGCACCAGCTGCCAGGTAAGTGTGCGTGAGCCAACTGGGAAGCAGGTCCTATACCTCTGTGGAAACCTTTAGAAAAGCTTTAGCTGCCATTTTGACTGCAACTCACAAGAGACTCTGAGACAGAAACACCTGTTTAAGCTATTTCTAAATACTGAAGCTGAGACATCTTATTGTTTAAAACTCAAAAAATTTTGAGGTAATATGTTATACAGCCATAGATCACTAATACGCTTTGGCTTTTGGAAAACAATGAAAATGATCAATGCTTTAAAAAGAGTCACAGTCCCAAGGCACCTGGGTGGCTCAGTCGGTTTAACATCTACCTTTGGCTCAGGTCACCATCCCAGGGTCCTGGGATTGAGCCCCATGTTGGGCTCCTTGCTCAGTGGAGAGCCTGCTTCTGCCTCTCCTCCTGCCCCCATCTCTTGCTCTCTTTTTCACTTGATCTCAGTCTATCTCAAATTAATACATAAGCTCTTGAAAAAAAAAAGATTGACAGTCCTCATTTGGGTGGTCACTATCATTCTTATTCAGGAGGTCTGCTTCATAGGACTGTGTCTTTTCAGGGAGTCCCCTGTAAGGCTAGCACTGCCATATATGGTTAGAAGCAAGCTTGTGAGTTCCACACCAAATTTAGAGACTGTCCAGCACTAGTAGTTAGCATAAGGGAAAAAGAAGTATTTTCCAAGTGAAGCCATATGTTGTTGCTATCACATGGCCATCACTGTCATTATTATTAAACATTCAGCAGCAGGAAATATTAGAAGTGTCCATTTAAATGTGAGAAATCAGCCACAGGCTCCCAAAAGGCAATTGCCCAGACCCTTAATTATTTATTTTAAAAAATAATTAGTTTCCTCTTGTCTTAAGTCCTTAATATTTGCAAATGTGGACAATGCTTACATTTGGATATGTAGCCAGCATTCCACAGGAACAGATACCACGTATCAAGGCAACTGCCCTTTGTCCGCATTCCGTTGACAATGCTGCTGTCAACTCAGCTATTAGCTTCGTTTTGCAAATTGATTCTCTTTATAGTTACCCATATTGGATGACAGAGTTTTGAAAGGGAAGAAGTGGAAGAAAGAAGTATGCCTGCTGAGATAATTGCACTTGTCCGTCTCCACAGGATATAAACTATCTCCTTTATCCATTCATTTAAACATGCAGTTCAGCTAAGAACTCAGCTAAAAAGCCCAGATGACATTTTCAGAGCAATACATTACCCAGTTTTTGAGCTAGTATAGACAAGGAGACTGATGGCCAGTGGGCCAGTCATATGCCCCAGAGAAGTGTATAGTCATGCTTGAAAGTGATTCCTCTTGGGGAGTCCACGTTGGGTTCGTCAACCATGGTTCCTTCACGCAACGTTGGCGTTCCATGCAGCTAGAGGGGAACAAGGATGTTTTCTTCTTTCTGATCCTCAAGTTTTGGTGGCATTTTGTTTGCTTTTGAGTAGGAATATTAGCTCCCCTTATCGATGGGAGTGTCAGGAGATAAGAACTCATGCTCTTTGCAGTTCATCCTTAGGAAGAAATCTTGATGTTAACGTTTTGTGATGCAACTCCTCCTTTGGATTCTAGGGGTTTTGTTAGACGGTAACATGGACAATTTGTTTCAGTTTAATACAATATAAGGATAGGAAGGAGGCAGGAGGGGACGGTGTTCATGGGAGAGGAAAAAGAGGCAAGGAGAGAAAGGCAGAAATTAGAGATTTCAAATTGCAAATCTGCTGTAAAAAGGAACAGATATGGAAGTAGCAATTTCTGTGTAAGTGTTTTCAAGGGCTGTGCAGTGAACAGACGTGTGTGGAGCCCTCCCCCACCGTTCTGCCCGCCATCATTCCTGAGTCTTCCCTCAACTGCGATCCTCAACAATCTCCTCCCATCTCCTGGCCTTCTTCCCTGCCTTCCATTTTGGAAATACCAGTGAGAAGTCTGATTATATGCCCAGGCTAGCATAAAAATAAGGGATGTTTTCTTTAAGAAAATAAAAAAAAAATAATAGAAATAAAGCAGTCTGTGATTGTTGGGCAGGAGTCCCCCTGCTCAGGGCAGGGCCAGGCTCTCTCCATTCTATGATGGAATGTATCAGCAGCTTCTGTTCCAAGAGATCCCACAGACCTGGCCTCCTGGGAAGGGAGGGGTTGGAGATACCAGAAGATGATTAGAAAAGGAGGAGTCTGCAAGTTTCTCTACTATAAATATGATTAATATGATGCTTAAAATGCTTTTCTCTAAAAAGACTGGACTTTGGAGGGACAGTTTCTGGGGAGTTTGGATAAGCAGGAGAGGTGTCTGAGACTGGGTGCTGGGGGCTACTGGGGAAGTATTTTTATTTAAATGATGATGGCAGTAATACCATTTGGGTTAGTTAGAGGGTAGAGGGTAAGTTAGAAGGATTTCATACCGTCAGGGAAGGAGCTGAGCTTTTCATCTGCCCGAATATATTTGTCTAATTAAAAGATCATTTTGGAAATAAGACTTTATATTTCAGGGTTTGTCTTATATCCAGGCCAGTAAGATTTAGTCTTTAATGATGGCTCTACTGTGAGTTCTGGAAATACTTTTTGAGTATGGATTTGTACTAATTTGCAAGGGCTTGCTAGATAATTCTTCCAACTGGCGTCTAGCTTCCCTGAGGCATTTCCAACTTCAGAGTCACTATTTCTCTTTCAGTAACTAGATGTGTTTGGTATTACGGGGTACTGTAATTGCCAAGATACTAGCCTTCCTTCCAACTACTCAGGTGGGTAGTAAGCTATAGAAGTCCTTGTCTTGTGTCTTATTCTGTTTTTACTGGAATTGAAGCATTAAAATTTGCTTTTGAGACTTTCTCACATGTACACTATAGTGAATAATTTTGGAAATATTTTCACCATTTTTTATTAAAATGGAATATACATTATCATAACCACTTAGAACCCAATGAGCCCTGGTAAACAGATGCATATGTTCCTGAATTTATTATCTTGGGTTCCAAGTACCTTGTAGAAAATATCTATTCTGATAGAGACTTCTAATATTCTCCCAAATCCAGTGCTCCTCTCTTTCCAGACACATGGGAGGATTGTACTTTCCCACTGCCTTACGGTTGGGTAAGTAGTTTCTGCCATTGAATTGTGAGCCAAAGAAACATGTGCCGCATCGGGCACCTGGGTGGCTCAGTGGGTTAAACCTCTGCCTTCGGCTCAGGTCATGATCTCAGGGTCCTGGGATTGAGTCCCTGGTTGGGCTCTCTGCTTGGTGGGGAGCCTGCTTCCTGCTCTTTCTCTGCTTGCCTCTCTGCCTATTTGTGATCTCTGTCTGTCAGATAAATAAATAAAAATCTTTGAAAAAAAAAAAAAAGAAACATGTATCACTTCAGGCTATGGCATTTACATGCTGGTGTGTGACCCTCTAGCCCCACCTACTCCTTCTGGGGGTGAGCCCTGAAGAGTCATGGAGAAACGGTGGCATCTCTCCATGTAATGACCACAGGGAGCAAAACTGATCTGCCAATCTTTATTGGGCATACAGTAAGAGTGACAAATAAACTTTTATATTTTTAAGTTACTGAAATTTCTGGGATTCTTTGTTAGTTCAACCTCACCTATTCTAACTACCATATGCGTCTTCACTAACATACACACATGATATCCTGTGGACAAATCTGGCATGCTGCGTATCTTTAAATTTTTTTTTTAAATTTTCTGTTCTTTTTTAACATCTTAATTTTATTTTTTATTTTTCATGTTCCAAGATTCATTGTTTATGCACCACACCCAGTGCTCCATGCAATACGTGTCCCTAATACCCACCACCAGGCTCACCCATCCCCCCCATCCCCCTCCCACCAAAGCTCTGTTTGTTTCTCAGAGTCCGCAGTCTCTTGCCTGTCGTCTCCCCCTCCGATTTTTGCCAATTCACTTTTCCTTTCCTTCTCCTAATGTCCTCCATGTTATTCCTTATGCTCCACAAGTGAGTGAAACCATAGGATAATTGACTCTCTCTGCTTGACTTATTTCACTCAGCATAATCTCCTCCAGTCCCATCCGTGTTGATGCAAAAGTTGGGTATTCATCCTTTCTGATGGAGGTGTAATATTCCGTTGTATATATGAACCACATCCTCTTTGTCCATTCGTCTGTTGAAGAGCATCTTGGCTTGTGGTAAATATCGATCTAACATAAATTTTACCAATTCCAGCATGTTTACAATTCAGCAGCATTAGGTCCATTCCCATTTTCCTGCAGCCATCGCTATCATCCATCTTAAGAACTCTTTCATCTTCCCAATCGGAAAATTGGTACCTGTTCAACAATAACTTCCATTCCTCCCTCTCTGCAGCTCTGCGTAATCACTATTCTACTTTCCATCTCTATGAATTTGCTTTTTCTAGGTACCTTATATAAGTGGATAACACAGTAGTTATCCTTTTGTACCTGGCTTATTTCACTTAGCATAACATCCTTAAAGTTCTCCCATGTTGTAGCATGTAGAAATCTCCTTCCTTTTTAAAGAAATGAATAATATTCTATTGTGTGTATGTAATATATTTGTTTACTTGGGTTATTCCCACCTTTCTTGGCTATTGTGAATAATGCTGCTATGAACATTGGTGTAAAAACACCTGTTTGCATCCTTACTTCAGTTTTTGGGGGGTATATACCCAGAAGGAGAATTGCTCATATGGCGATTCTATGTTTAACTTTTTTTGAGGAAGCACCCTACCCTTTTCCACAGTGGCTTCATAATTTTACATTTCCATGAGCAATGCATGGAGGTTTTCCACATCTTTGCCATATTCATTATTTTCCATTCTATTTTCTTTTTTTTTTTAAAGATTTTATTTATTTACTTGACAGAGAGAGGCACACCAAGTGAGGAAACACAGCAGAGGAATGGGAGAGGGAGAAGCAGGCTTCCCACCGAGCAGGGAGCCTGATGCAGGGCTCAATCCCAGGACCCCAGGATCATGACCTGAGCTGAAGACAGAGGCCCAATGACTGAGCCACCCAGGCACCCCTCTATTCTATTTTCAATGAATATTTTAAATAGTAGCCATCCTAATGTGTGTGAAGTGTTATCTTGTGGCTTTGATTTGCATTTTGCTAGTGATTACTTTTGTTGAACATTTTTTCTATGGCTCTTGGTATATTTCTTTTGGAGAAATGTTTATTCAAGTCCTTTGCCCATTTTTGGATCAGGTTGTTTATGTTTCTGTTGAGCTGTTGCTGCCTGTTTTTGTACATACAGTGTTTTTGGAACAGCCATTCATTTGTATATTTTTATAGGTGTCATTGTGCTGTAACAACAGAGTTGAGTAGTTGTGGTGGGAGCTGAGTAGCCTACGAAAGTTACAACATTTACTGTGTGACCTTTTACAGAAAAGTATTGCCAAGTGTAGAACATCAGAGATTCTATTTCCACTTTCCCCAGGAAACCCGCAAGTGTACGCTCCTTGTCGCTCCTTTTTCATCCTCCCCACCCTTGACATCAAGACGTGAAACTTACTCCATTGGTTGAAGCTGTGAAGGGAGATCAAGTTTGGGAGTTGGGAAGGAGAACAGATATAGAAAGGACAATATTTCAAGGTCAGGAGGTGAAAACATGAAAGAGGGACTCCATAATGCTTAGTTTTTATATTAATATTTATTCATTACCTTTAATGTACTAGGGTGCTGCTAGATACTTTTCATGCATAATAGCATTTAGTTGTTAGAACATAGCTCTGAGATAGATGTTCTTATTAACCTTATTTTAAAAACAATGGCATTGGGGGATTTTTGCCCAAAGTTCCATTGTAAGTGACTGAGTCAGGATTTGAACTCAGCCCAGTCTAGCTCTAGCATCTCAGTCTAGCCTCTCCTTCACTATTGCTGAGCAGAAACAAAGTACATGTGGAAAAAGGGAGCCAACTAAGTAGGTTGGAGAAGAGGCTGTGTTCTGGAAAATGGATGTAGGGAAGGTAAATGTTATATAGATTTAAACTGAATTTCAGGTGGCCTCAAGTGCCAGACTGTGGATTTTGGACTTATTGTGAGATCTTCGGGCAGCTTACGTGACAGAAATCAATCTGGAGTTGTCAAGAGTTGAAACCATGAGGTGAGGTAAGGCAGAGGGAAGGCTTGCCAGGCTATTGTAGTATAATCTAGCACAATGAATATGGCTTCAACTACGATGCTATAAATTTTTAAGTGGATAATAAAAAGTCATAAATCTGTTTTCTTAGAGTAATGACCCTTAAAGGTATTTCTAGGCTAATTTCAGAGGAGAATATAGGTCTCCCCTCTCCTCTTTGTCCTTGGATGGAGTTTTCATCTACCATGGAGAATGCTGAGAGAGATGTCATAATAAAATTGGGAAGTGGAGCATAGTGTGGCCCTGAAGCACCTTTGCTTCTGACTGTAGTCATTTGTGCCTTTCTTAAGGCTTGTGGGGACTTTGTTAATTCATGCAACAACTGAGAACTTTAATTTGATCTCCTTTTAGTTACTATTAAATTACAATCTTTCTTTATTCTATATGACAGATAGGACTCTGTCGTACTTCTATTAGTTTTGCCAGATAAACAGAAGAGGTCTTAATTTATTCTGAAGGGGTCTATAGCAGGAATAAGTCAAACTGTTGTTACCACAAATGCATATTTGGGAATTGGAGGACTGTCTATGTTCAGAGAGCTTCTGGTGTTATGAAAGGTCCAGGAACAAGGTAAACATTTAAAGGAAGTTTAATGAAGAACCTATAATAATTGTACCTAGCTTTGGCTTTATCAAGATTTGGTTTAAAATATAATATTCACAACACAGTCAGTTCTCATGATTCATAATAGTTACATTCCATAAAGTGTCTGTGAACACAGAGTTAGCAAATAATGAACCATTGCTGTTGGGGAATTGGAGGAGAAGTTCCTACGAGCCTCTGGACACAATATTTTCATTAACAGATCAATACATAAACTTGTGGTATGTGTGTGTCTGTTTAAAGGCATCATATTTAAAACAGATTGTTGATTCCTGAACATTGAACTATGGCCGGCATTGTAACTCATGCCTGAATGAAGCTTCTCTAACACACGTTTTCTGCATAAGGCACATCATAGCCTTCTGTGCTTAGGAACACTAGACAGCGCTTCAGCACCCCAATGACTGGGAGCCCTTTTCACCCCCAAATGTGCAAGTATGACACTAACTACACAATAGAAAGGACACTATTTCCCGTATGGGAGCTGGAATAAGAAGGTGGAGCACCAGCTTGTTTGACCTTGGCTGGGAACAGGTGCACCAAGTGATTTGAAATTTTTGCCATTCTGCACATTTTCCTAAGTGATCACAAAGGCTCCACAAATATTGATTTTGGGGATTACAAGTAAATTTTAGTAAGTAGGTCAATTTGTAACCATGGAGTCCACGAATAATGAAGATCGATTATATGTGATCAGTGAATGACATTATTTTTATAACCAAAGTTCAGTTTCGTTAATTATGTGGTAACCCATGCTTAGTTAAGCCTTGTCTGGGGAAATCCTTGATCCCCCACAGTTCTGCTCTGATTTGCAGGGAGAAAGCATAGGGACGTAGCAACAGCTGGACCAGGTGCTTGCAAATCTAAACCCTGCATGACAGAGAAGACTCTTTCACCAGCGCAGGTGTGCAAACATCAGCAGAGTGACCACCAACTCACATACTCACCCTAGCTAGTGAGAACTCACAACAGACAATCTCCTTCTGCCTCTTGCACATCACTTACCTCAGGCATGTGAAGCACAGAGTGTTTTAATCTTGGGACAGGACTTCTGCCCCAGGAGAGTCAAAAACAACAAGGAATTGCCAAAGCTAACCTTGCATGTCTCCCAAGACAGGAGTATCCATCAAACAGCAAAGGAAGATGGTGTTTGATGCAGCCAGGGAATTAAACCCAGGCACAGAGAGGCCAGGAAGTATAATCTGGGTCCTGTTTACAAGTCTTGGTGAATTAAATTCATAGGTGAAAGCCATGATTCACCAGGTTAATTATAAAGTTTGATTCAACTCTGAAAGCTATCCAGACTGCCTCCATTTGAATAGTGAGATCATTGGGGTCATTTCAAACGTTGGAAGTAACTCTTCAATGAGGAACTCAGTCCCCCAAACTCTTAGGTCCAAGATGTCCTGGTGCTAGCTCATTGTCTTGTTCAACAACATGGAGAGAATTCCAGGTCTCACCTCAGACCTCCCGCATTCCCCTGGCACCCAGGGGCCCAATAGCAGTGGTGACTCCCCTACCTACCTCCACTTTTCCCAGCTCAGACCTGTCCTCTGTTGCAGGCCCTGTGCTTCCAGACCATTGGGAGGCAGCCTCCTCACTGATGGGTCCCTGCAGGGAAGGCCCAGACTCCTCAGGCCTTATCCTCGTCCTCTTCCATGCTGCCCTAAATCTTGAGTCAAGTTCAGTAGCACATCCTATCATTAGAAGCTCTGGAGAATTAGAAGTGACAGCAGAAAACAAGGCAGGAGGTACTTCCACAGAAGCAGCAACTGATTTGAGGTACTGTGGATAGGACCTGGAGCATGGTGAGCAAGATAGGGGCATTTAGGGTTGGAGCTAAAGGATCCTCTTGGAGTATTAGAATGTTTATGCCCAGCGCAATAATTGGTGCCCATAATGGTAGTTCCGCCATTCTGAATGTGTCAAATTATGTTCGGATACACTACCAAAAAGACATAGAAGTAAAGGATTTTAGTAAAGATGGTCATAAGAATGGTGAAAATACAGTAAGCCTTGGCACTTTTGGAGAAAGCTTATCCGCATAATTCAGTTCTCTGCAACACTTTATTTCTGGAAGATGCTAAGGTAAACGAGACAATCAATTTTGGATGAATTGCTTGGCTCACCACCTTCCTGGTACATACATATTTCTATTCTAGGTAGAAAGAATGAAAACCAAGTTTCTCCAGTGAGAGAACCAGCATGAAGGGGCATGGCAGAGTCTCTTGGTTAGTGCCCCAATAGCCAGGTCCCACCATTTTCTTCCAGGATGCTGAGGCCACCATCCTAGAAAATGTCAAATTTCTGGTCTCCCTTGCAGCTAAGGGTGGGCATGTGACTGACATATGGCTAATGAGATGCAAGGGAAAGTCAGCTGGGAAGCTTCTGGAAAAAGGATTCCTCCTGGATTTAAAAAAAAAATTGAACAATACAGAGACATATCGGGAAAGTTCTCTGACAGCCCAGGTGCTTCCAGCCCCCCTCCTCTCTTGCCTTTGCACTGAGTTGTGATTAAGTTCCCTCCCTATAGCCCTCTTGCTATCACAAAGGGACTTACCACCCAAGCATCAAAAATGCAGGTGGGAGAGATAAGTCCTGATCCTTGAGGACACATCGAGTCCTTGAGCCAAGGCACTGCCTTTATTCAGATTTCTTGTTAGGTGAATGAATTAAAACTGAAGAGTTATTCTGGATATTCTGCTATGTGTATCTGTAGACTGATCAGGCGAAGAAGGACTTCCTTTTAAGGTTGCGTTCTGGGTTTGATCCTTAAAAATGTACATTTTACATTTGAAAAGTAAAGAAACTGAAGGGCAAAGTTGCAGAAAAAAATCATGTATGTAGACTGGTTACAGCAAGTTAATGAGGCCAGGGCTGGGGCTGATTTTTTGTCCTTTCTTTCTTTTTTTTTAATGAAGATTCTACATTTTTATTTTATTTTTTTATTTAAATTTTTTTTTTAATTTTTAAAATTTCTTTTCAGCTTAACAGTATTCATAGTTTTTGTACCACACCCAGTGCTCCATGCAATACATGCCCTCCCTAATACCCACCACCTTGTTACTTCAACCTCCCACACCCTGCCCCTTCAAGACCCTCAGGTTGTTTTTCAGAGTCCATAGTCTCTCATGGGACTTTTTTTCCTTTAAAAGATTTTATTTATTTGAGAGAGAGGGAGAGAGAGCGCAAGAACACAAGCAGTGGGGGAGAAGGAGAAGCAGGTTCCCCCTGACCAGAGAGCTCAATTCTAGGACTCAGGGATCAAGACCTCAGCTGAGGGCAGGTGCATAACTGACTGAGCCACCCAGGCACCCCTGAGGCTGATATTTTTGGGCAGTTTGGTTGGTGTTTCCATTTTGTGGTTACCCGCTGAACCCTTAATGCTCTCAACAGCAGCAACAATAGTCCTCCCCCCCCCCAACAATGGTGATAGCTAACATTTTACTGAGGGCTCCCTCCCTCTCGCCGCCCTGCACCATGGTGATAGCTGACATTTTACTGAGAGCTTCCACTGGGTACTGACACTGTTGTAGGACGTTTCCACTTAAGAACTTACTAATTCTGCTGGGAACCTATCAGGTCTCCCATGGTCCCCAGCTCCTGGTGTTCACGTCCTGGTGTCCTCACTCCTCCCACGGTACCAGAGTTGCTTTGTGTAACAAACAGCCTCGGGCAGAAGGGCTGGTGTATCCCTGCTGAGATTAGATGATTAAAGGCAGCTTCCTTCCTGGAGAAGAACTGAGGACTCCACCAGACTGCTTCTTGGTATTTTTGTGGACATGAATTATTTGATCACTTGGGTGGGGCGGTCCTCAGTGTGGAGGAAGGGGTATAAATCCATCATCATCTCTGTAAGAAAAATATACTCCCTTGCCTATGGTGGGTGGGCAGAATCACCTTTCTACCTCAAGGATGCTGTGTACACAGGCTCAGCCCGCTTTGAGTCACTCTCTTATTAAATCGGTGACTTCAGAGGCTAGTGCAGATCCAAAGCCCAAGCTCAGCAGCTCTCTCCAATATTTGGTGCCTATCAAGGATTTGGACTTGTGTAGAGGACAAAGAATATTTGTTAAAAATAGGGATTATACCTCTGGGAGGGATTTATTTTTGTCACAGATTGGTTCTTGCTCTAAGCAGTGGGTTAACTTAGAGTTCATATTCTTTTCAAATTTGTGTTAATTAATTCTCCCTCCCATGACCTCTGACTGTGTTAGAATGAAAGCTCCTGACAGGTCGAGGTCCTGGAGGAGATGTCAGACATTAGGAGAAACAGAATATTCATTCTAGAGGCAAGGCTCATGGACACTCCCATTTACTGAATAGAAGTGAGGCACAAAATTAAAAATTCCCTTTGTAGTGATAAAAATTGTATCATTTTATAGCTCTTTGAATTGTTCAGAATACCTCTGCATACATTGTTTCTTTTCACTCCCACAGTGTACTTATTCTGTAACAGCTGAGGAAAGTGACTCAGAGGTCAATTCGTTTGTTAAGGTCATACAACAATTATAGCTTGTTTATTTGGTGCTTACTGTGTCTATTTACTATTCTAAGCATTTTACAGATATCAACTCATTTAATCCTAACGACAACCCTATGAGGAGGGTTTTTGTTTTTAGCTTCATTTTTATGAATAAGGATGTAAGGCCCAGAAAGGTTAATTCACTTGGCTAAGTTCACACGGCTAGAAAGAAACTGATGCAGAATTTGGACTCTGTTGTCTGACCCATGAGGGCTGCCTATCTCCACATCTCTGCACGCTACCAGGCCGTGCTGCTAATCTTTGGGCTTTACCTTGTTAACTAGCAATATAGGCTAGAATCTGAAGCCAACTTCGCTTTTGCAACTCTAATATTCATTTCTTTGCTCAAGATGGTAGTCATCTTGTTATAGTACCAAATATATAATTTCATATCAGATGTCCACCTTTTGTTTTAGAAAACTGTTAACTTATAAATATAGACCATCTTTTCTTCTTGTAAACATAGCCTATCTTTTCTGCTAGGTGGCCTGCAATGTTTGATGGAAAGACCTTCAAATGATAGCACCAGGAACCATTCCATAAACCTTGAGAAATCTATCTGTCTGATTGTTACTTCTGATTCCTGAGCATCCCACATGGACCACAGGGCAGCTCTAAAGGTACCAAGTCACATCTGCATGTGGGTACCGGCCCTTCCACCCTCTACCTTACACATAAATGGAAATCAGGCAGTGCCTTCCCTGGGTTGCTTTCCCCAGACCCCAACCTGAAATTAGCTCTCAAGGCCTTGTTCCTCTGAGAGTGAGACCTGAGATCTGGGAGCAGCCCCAATATTTGTTACCATTGTGCATGAATCAACAATTTCAGTGTGACTTACAGGAGGCAGCATGGTGCGGGCATACAGTGTGGGCTGAGGGTCAGGGTTTTTATCTCTCCTTTACAATTTTCTCTCCTCCTCCTTGACCTTATGCCTATGTAGTAGAGACAGTGGCTAATATAACTTGTACCTGTTTCTCCCACCAGACATCAAAGGGCCTCCTGCCATCAAAGACACCAGCTGTTTTGACATCCTGGAGGGAGGTTGGTGTGGGGCAAGTGGCTGGAAGATGTTTGCATTTGTACAGAAAGAATCAGCCTACCTTCTACCTTGCACACATAGTACCTGAGGGCTTACTTTGGAGAACTTTCCATTATCCTGTTACGTTAACAACAGTTCTGTCAACTAGTTCTATTATTATCCTAAAAGATCTTAGGAGGTTCAGGACTTGTCCAGAGGGTGACACCAGGATTCAAATCCAGGTCTTTTTTACCTTAACTCCAGTGCTCTTTTAATGCCACACTGCTCTGCCCATTATCTCTTTCAAGAACCTTTTTATTTTTGGAAATATTTTATTGCTTATTTTTGCGAGAGAAACAGAGAGAGCATGAGCATATGAGCGGCATTTAGAGGCAGAGGGAGAAGGAGAAGCAGGCTCCCTGCTGAGCAGAGACCCTGAAATGGGGCTCAATCCCAGGACGCGGGAATCAGGACCTGAGCAGAAGGCAGATGCTTAACCAACTGAGCCCCCCAGGCACTTTCAAGAACTTTTTAGAACATGATAAAGAATGTTCTTATAGAATATCCAACCACTAACTTTGAGTTACCCAATAATTAGGGGCTGACTAAGAATACTACTACTACTACTACTACTACTACTACTACTACTAGCAGCTAATAGTTATTGAATGCTTACTATGTGTCAGGCTCTGCTGAGAACTTCGTGTGCATCAAATCTCATTTAAGTCTTAAGACAAAAACCCTGCAAAGCTTTGCTCCTCAAAATGTGGTCCACAGACCAGCCGCGTGGGCATTAGTAGAACTGGTGAGAAATGTAACCTTTAGGCCCTGCTTCAGATCCCCTGAATCAGAGCCTGCCTTTTATTGAGATCCTAGGCAATTTGTGTGATCATGGATGTCTGAGATGATGCTCTCTGAGGAACTGCCCTAACCTATTTTATGGGGGAGAAAATTAAGGCTTGGCGAGATTTCAGGAGCTTAGATACCCATTCAGGCAGTTCATTCAAACCAGGCCGCCTGTGTGCAAAGCCTTGCACATTACAAATGACTACTTTCCATATTTGAGCCTCAGCCTGCATGCCTTTTGTAAAGTTTTTTTCCGGCGAGATAAACACAACACCAGGCAGAGTGGGTGCAAGGCAAGATTTATTAAAAACGCTCTCCGGCGAAGTTTCAGGGCTCAGGAGAAGGGGAGCCAGGAAAGTTGCGCCGGGAGGAGGTGGGCACCCTCGGGCGAGGTTCCGCCACTCTGGAAAGCAGAGTGGCGGAAGTCGCGCCCAAGGCAGGGAGGAGGGGGCTTTTAAGGGGTCTCGGAGGAAGCTCAGGGGTCTTTTGGAAGTTTCCCTTATTTGGATATCCCGCCTGCTCATCGGGATCCCATTGGTCCACAGGAGCCCGGGGCGGGGGTCTCAGATTCCTGCTTGGGCCTTTGTTCTCCTGTCCGAGCTCAGGTCTTGTGGCGGGAACTTTCGCCATCTTTGGTAGCCCCCTTCCTGCCAGCCCAACACCTTTCTCACAGGTATAAAGGTGACTGAGGGTTTTGGTGTCATTGCATGAAATGCAAGAGTCAATTATCATATGGTTTCACTTATTTGTGGAGCATAACAAATAGCATGGAGGACATGGGGAGTTAGAGAGGAGAAGGGAGTTGGGGGAAATTGGAAGGGGAGGCGAACCATGAGAGACTATGGACTCTGAAAAACAATCTGAGGGGTTTGAAGTGGCAGGGGTGGGGTGGGAGGTCAGCGTACCAGGTAGTCGGTATTATAGAGGGCACGGATTGCATGGAGCACTGGGTGTGGTGAAAAAATAATGAATACTGTTATTCTGAAAATAAAAAAAAATTTAAAAAAATTTTAAAAAGTTAAAAAAAAAAGATAATCATGCAAAGCAGAGCAGGCTGATCATCTCGCCCACAGTGGAAAGACCACTTGGGTTATTTTCTGTAAAACGGTGTTCAGATGCCCACTTGGCATTCTGAGACTCTCCACCATGATGCCTGCAAAGCACTTAGCCAGAGTTCAACAAATGGTGATTATATTTTAGGAGTGTAATGATTAAAAACTCATGGTTGAAGACTAACAAGTGTTGTTGCAGAAAATCTGAGGTGACCCAGGAAACTCAAACCCCGCACGGGAGAGCAGGGAAAGTTTAGCTTTATTAACGCTAGCGGGCTCACCGGGATTTCTTCTCAAAGACTGAGCACCCGACAGGGTTAGGAGTGAGTTTTTGTGGTTATGGCTAATGGTGGATGATAACAGGGTGTTTTCCTGATGTCTCAGGGCCCGGAGTCTTTCCCAGTCTCTCAAGGCCAAATGGCCCCTTCCTGTGGAAGCACAATCTCTGTGGAGGTGGCTCAGGGGAGCACTGACTCTCTTTCTTTTCTTATTCAAACAGGACCAGGCCTCTGGTCTTTCTCTTCTGTCTCAGCAGGAGCACTGACTTGTTATCTTATCTTAGTCAAATGGAACATTTGGTCTGCTCTTGACCTTAGCAGGTGCAGACGGGAGCCAGAGTCTCTCTCAGTGTTTCTTTACAACTTCGCAAGCGAAGTAGGACTTCCACTTGTTTGGAAGAACAAGGTGGCACCCCCTACCCCCATTCCTGTAGCAAGAAACCTAAAAGTGAGATAAGCAGGAACAGAAATATTTTTTCTATCCAGAGGCTTTGGGCTTTTTCTTTTTCCTTCCTACTTGCTTAATAGGGAGGAAGCTGGACCATGAGCAAATGTCCATTTCTTTCTCTCTCTCTCTTTTTTAACATCTTAATTTTATTTTATTTTTTTTTTAGTGTTCCAAGATTCAGTGTTTATGCACCACACCCCGTGCTCCATGCAATAGGTGCACCCACCACCAGGCTCACCCAATCCCCCGCCCCACTCCCCTCCAAAACCCTCGGTTTGTTTCTCAGAGTCCACAGTCTCTCATGGTTTGTCTCCCCTTCTGATTTCTCCCAGTTCACTACTATTTCTTTATTATCTAGCAATAGCTCCTGGCTATGGATGTGATCCTAAAAGTATTTCAGCCCGTGAATGAATGCCCCATTGTTGGTATTACTGCACCGCAGGGCCCTTTTCCTTTCTCACCAGAGGAGTCATCATGGGCCTTTCTGAAGTAGTTTACACCAAGAGGTCACACATGGGCTTGGCAGCCAGGGATCCCGTCCTTTGGAACTTTGCTGTGTCACAGTTGTGGTCTGACCTCTGGCTGATGGGCTCCTGGTTCATCTTCCCACTGTTTGCACCCTTCCCCCTCTGCTCTTGGGTTGCAGGGGGAACATCTCTTTTGGAGAGTGACCAGTGCCTTTTTTTTTCACTGACCGCCTTTGCACTGCGGTGCTTCTAAGTTGAAGCTTCTGTTCCCATGGTTCCCATTTCCACAGGGAGGTAGAGGGTGGTGGCTAATGCTCCCCGGTGTCTGGTGACAGACTGCCTGCATTCAGATTGTGGATCTGCACCGTTTTTGTGCCTCATTTCCTTTGTCGACAGGGAAGAGTAAAAATACCTACCAGCTTCCTTGTGGGAGGGGAATCCCCTTCCCCTCAGGGTTGTGGGAATTTAGACAGATTTCAAACAGTGCTTATATAGTAAGTATTCAGTAATGGCTCTTGTTATCTTTTTTGTTTTCCCCACGAAATCTGTGACCAGGACAGTTTTTTCCCACTTAGCTGATGAACACACTGGGGTCACCCAAGTACAGTTTCATAATCCCTTGTACCAAAAAAAGTAAAAAAAAAAAACAAAACAAAAACCCCAAAAAACTGAAACAAGAGACTTTTCTTTTTTAAGTAATTCATTGGGTAGTAAAACCTGACCAGAACTGACATAATAGCATCTATGATCTTTATGTATTTCACCTAGTATAAATATGGATGTTTCACTGAAACAGTAATGTGTTAGGTTTAGGGAGTGGCTATGTACTCTGCTGGGGAGCTGATGAAATTTTGAGACTCAGATTACTTGCCTGAAAAACATTGTGATACCCTTGTGATTGGGTTGCTAGGGGATTAGATCAAGGAATGTATGTTTATCGAGAAGACTGGCCATCCTGTTCTCTTCTCAGATGGAGAATCTAGAGTCAAGACTTCTGGGACGAATATAGTAGGGACCCCAGAATGAGCCATTTAATGAGTCTCTTGAGGATATGATTGAAATGTAGGTGCAGTTCTTGATGCTGTAGGCTCTGGGGTAAGCAGGGAATGAGCCAAACTCTACCCTGCCCACCGATGCCTTACTGGGACCAAGGGAGTCAGAGTGACTCTATTGATAATTACGAGGCAGCAAGGGCAGCTGTCCACGCTGAGCCAAGTTTGGATGCTACTGCCCATCACCCCAGGCCTTCCCCCCCACCCCCGACTGCATGTGTCTGTTCTCACAAACCTGGCTCTGCTGGAACCTCTGCCTCTTGTCTTCTCCCCACCCCAGCCACTGGGCACACAGGTTGTCCTTCCATTTCATGAACTCTGACTTCAGTCCTGGCTCCATGGACATTTGTAAGCCCCTCTGGCTGGAACATTCCTCTCCCAGATCTTCCTGTGGTGAACTCATCATCTAAGTCTTAGGTCTGTTGTCACCTCCTCAGAGAGAGAACCTGGCCACCCTACCTCACTAAATGGCACCTTGTTTCTCATCATTCTTTGTCTTACAGTCCTGGGCTCCCTCTTTTCTTCTGAGCACTTACCCATTATCTGATGTTATCTGATCTATTGGTTTATCTTTTCATTCTCTTTCTTCCTGCATAGGAATGCAAGTCCCTTAAGTATGGGGCTTTGCCAGTCTTGTTCATTATTGTGTTCCCAGGCTATAGAGCTGTGCCTGGCACATACATTTATTGACAACTAAATGAATCAATGAGTGGGAAATCGTAAGGGCAACTCAGCCTGGAAGGTCCTGTGTCTACTTTATACAGTGATATCTGGAGAGCCAGAGAGCCAGAGTCTACCCCCTCCTCCAGACTGTTTTGAGGAACATGGAAATATTGCTGGTATTATGGAAAGTTAACCACAGGCGACTCTAGCCTGAACGATTGAGGCTCAAGGAGACCTGTGAGGCAGAACACAATATCCTGTAGAACAATTTCTCATAGTGGGGGTTGGGGATAGAGTATGGAGTGGGTCTGGGATTTTGGGTGGTAGGTTTGTGGGAATTCAGCTGTACTTGTAAAATGTTGCTCCCTTGTAAGAAAAAGAATCTCAAGCAAATATAGTGAAGTGTTGATTTGATAAACCTGGGTAGAGGATGCATAGATATTTGGTATAGGATTCCTTATGGTTTTATCATTATTTAAAATATTTTATAATAAAACTTATAAAACATATTTTTATTAGGTAAGATACAGGGAGTTAGATTTCTCTATGGATAAGGGTGGTTTTACAGAGAGGTGGATGGAATTCATAGATGGAAACTTACCAAAAAGAAGTGATTGGGGGAGAGAAATCAGGACCTTTGGGGTAGGGCGTGCAAGTTAGGATCCTCTTAGGAAGGGCTGATTTCCTTGGGGACTTTCCCTCGAGTCTCTGGAAACAACTAGTGAGAATTAACTTCTCCTTCCCCCCCATATTATAATTCCCTTTAAAATTTGTCCTAACCCTTTAATGGAGAAATTAATGTAGTAGAGTCTGTTATGGCATTCTGGGGAGATGAAAGTTGGGGTAGTAAAGAGACAAGGGAATCTTGTTCCCCTTCTCCCTTGTATCTTGAAGAGGAAGCTTCATTATACCAGGTAGATACAGTTGGGATTTCCGTGTGTGGCCCCTGGGACTCAGTAATTGCCCATGGGGAGCTGGGAGGAATGGGAGATGAGTCATGGGGAGATGAGGAATGGGAAGACTGCTCCCGAGTGGCCACTTAAGAGCTGTGTAAAGCTGTATGCTTGTCCCCATATGCTAGTGAGATGTAGAATGTGACCAGTAAAGGGAAGTGGGCACCTGAGTTGTATATGAATAATAGAATGTCCAACAGAATGTAAAGCTCTTGGAGTTTGGGTGAAGCCCAAATCTAGAAGAGGATATAAGTGTCCTTACATTCTAAAGACAAGTAAAGGACAGTCTTATGAAGAGATGACAAATACGATCCAGCAGGTATCACCCTGCTTCACCTATTTTTGTTAATAAAATAAGAAAAGATATTTGAAAGGATTTTTTTGAAAGAAATCCGTACAAATGAGAACTCTTTGGCTTTTTTCCCAGCATGTTCCCAGTACCTCTCCCCTTCCCAAGAAGATGGCTATAGAGACTGGCAGTGCCCATGGAAGGGGGTGCTGGTCTCTTAGTGCTGGCAGAGGCCTGATGGATAGTGTTACCACTGGGACAGGGCATGGAGAAAGAGGTCTGGGAAATCTCATGTGTCCCTGGAAGTCAAGAGTAAGACTAATGTCTACCTCCTGCCTAGAGAGTTCTGAAGCAGTAAGGCTGTCTGAAGCAAACCACAGAGGTAGAGAATTGGGGGAGGGCACTGCATCTGGGCCAATCCATCATGATGTGTGAGTTCCTGTGGCCATTACCAATAGAAGTTAACAGCCATCCTCAAGGGATCCTCCCCCAAAGGCCACCTGTAATGGGAAGGAGACAGCAGCAGCTAGAGGCCGATGCTGGATTGCCGAGGATAGGAGATGGGGGAGATTGAAAGAGGCTGTCCAGATTGCCCTGTGCAGATTGCCCAGGGCCCAGGTCAGAGAACTGGACAATGCTAAGTTCAACACAGCTGGCAGGGAGGCTCCGAAGAACGGGCCCCTATATTACTTGAGTGTTTGATGTCATGCTCCAGTGATCTCAGGGGGGATCTTCTGTGGTTTGCTCCCTGCCCTACCTCAACCCCCAGCCTCTCTGAGTCTGTAGTTGAAAAAGATGGAAAACAAAAGGTGGAAAAAGCATTAAGAGACCAGACCATGTACTCTGGTACCTATGGCAGGTGTTTGACCATGGGCCAGAACTGGATTAGGGAGAAGGAATTAATTGTAAATAAGATAGGATATTGCTGTGTTGATATGATTCTACTGAAATTTTTTTAAGATTTTCTTTATTTATTTGACAGATCACAAGTAGGCAGAGAAGCAGGCAGAGAGAGAGGGGAAGCAGGCTCCCTGCTGAGCAGAGAGCCTGGTGCGGGCTCAATCCCAGGACCCTGGGATCATGACCTGAGCCGAAGGCAGAGGCTTTACCCACTGAGCCACCCAGGTACCCCTCTACTGAATTTTTTAGTATCTGAGAGTGAGTCTTAAAGTGAATTAAAGTGATAAGAATGGCCTGAGATGATGTCTGGGAGGGGACAGGAAACTTGGATGGAGCATGCCAGTAAGGGGAGAAAAATAGAGCTGTTTCCTGGTTGTGTCTTATTGTAATCAGCTCATAAAATAAACCACAAAGAACTTGGCACAGTGTCTTGTAAATGGCAAAATCTTGGTAAATGCCAAAAGGCAGTTATTATGACCATCATTTTTATCCTCCCCTACATAGCAAGTGAGTCATGTCCAAATCACCACTCTACAGACTCTGAGGACACAGGGCAACAGTGAAAAGCAGTGTCTGGAAACCAGTGTAAAAATCCAAGAAAGTATCAGTAACCAAATCACACTTTAAAGTTCACCCTCAGATCCACTTGCCAGAGAATGCCAATGAAAGGAACAGGGAGGGTGAAATATTTTGAATTTGTGTTGAGTAAATGTGCTGCCCTTCCCAAGGATGGGGGAAGGCTGTTGACCCACCTTGGGTGACATATTCTAGATACTTTCCCTGGAAAGGACTCTTGATGGAAGCCTTTAGGGCATTTCAGCAGATTGGGATGGGGATACATTTTGGGTGTGGTTTTCATACAATCTGGGATTGCAGGGCAGGGGGCCCAGTCTTATTCCTCTGGCTTTCCTGTGGAATTAGCCCAACTGTCTTTTTGCATATCGAGCCATGTTATTTCACCGTGGCCTCTCCCTAGAAACCGAGAAGAGCCTTGTGTATAAGCAGTCACTTTGTGGAGAATCTGGGAGGCATGACGGTGGTAGTAAACATGGATGACCAGAAATCATGGATGGTAGAAATTTATGCTAATCCAGAAATGTTGATTGCTTCATCTTTACCAACCATCTTCTTTGAGACCTGAGGTTCTTCACAGACTAGCTTGAGTTTTATTTTTGGTTCTTGCTAATCTAATGTTTGGGGATGATGAGAAACACTGAAATGAAAAGAAATTAGGTAAAGTAGTGGGGCCAGAGGGCCTAATCCATAAACTGGATTGGCTAATTTGGCATTGGCTATAAATACTGTTTTGTAATTATGTGTCATTGTCTGGGTGATTCATACGGATAGTCTGTGAAGTATGAGAGGAGAGATGTACCCTGTACCTGTTTTGCTTCCTCTTTGGATTTGGCTCTGTTAATAATAAAGCTTATAAAGTCAAGAAAATTACCACCGACACAATCACAGAAGGTACCAGGGCATTGAGTGTGTGTAAATTTTAGGCAATCGAGATTGCATTTGGAAGAATCCTTTGTTAGATCAGAGCATTTCCTGGAATAACACACTATTGAGATTTGCTGTGATCGATTCTGGGAATCTTGGGGCCACTTTCTCTACTATTGTTAGGAAAAACACCCATCTAAGGAATCAATATGGTCAAGCAGAACATGTACAGAACAGTTTAATATATCCATCTCTCCTTGGGAAATGGCTTTTTTTAAAATCACAGGAGTACTTTGCTCTTTTGAGAGCTGACCCCACCTTTATCTTACGTGACCTGAGACAATAATTTTTTTTTTTTAAAGATTTTATTTATTTATTTGACAGAGAGAAATCACAAGTAGGCAGAGAGGCAGGTAGAGAGAGATAGAGAGGAGGAAGCAGGCTCCCTGCTGAGCAGAGAGCCCGATGCGGGACTCGATCCCAGGACCCTGAGATCATGACCTGAGCCGAAGGCAGTGGCTTAACCACTGAGCCACCCAGGCGCCCGTGAGACAATAATTTGACAGAAAAAAAAATCTTCAAATACGTGATGGAAGTTGACTCACTAATGTGAAGACAGACATGTAAGGAAATCGAACCCTCTAAATTCAGCAATCTTGTTATTCTGCCGTAGCCCATGCACCTGTTCCTACCTGTGTTAGCTTTCTACCTTCACTGAGACCTCCAAATTTTCCCCCTATTCCTTTCACTCACTTGTTATACACTACCCTGATCATTTCATTCATTCATTAGGTAGCTCCTTGTTCATTCACTCTGTTATATAGCTCCCCATGTATCTCAGTCATTGGCTACACACTTCCACTCAGTGCCCTAGGCAGCAGGCTGTGAGAGGGCCAGATGAATGGGAATAGAAAAAGCATCAGGACAGGAGTGGCAGGTATCCTGTCCCTTACAATCAAGTCTGAAAAAAATGGGAAAAAAACCTCAGTTAAATCCAGGCTGGTGTCACTATCTAAATAATTGGCTTGAATCACAAAAGGGCAAAGACACCCCCGTTTTGACTGACTGGGTCTGGCTCTCATGTGAGAAAAACCAGTAGCTGGTTACAACTCCCAAGGGGGCTGGCAAGAACTTGGCAAGTATGTGAGATTGCCTAGTTCACTGGTTAGAATTCAGGACCAGTGTTCTAGTTCTTCTCTCCAGAATGGTGGTAGGTGGTTGAGGGGAAGGTAGAATTAGCAGAAAGACTGGGCAGCAGGTTCTGTTTGAGATAGGAAGATCTTATGGAATGGGAACAAAATATATAATCTGTGGCTATATTTAGAAAACCTCTATTCCTAGATATTCAGTTTTTTTTTTTCTAATTTTATTTTTTATTTTTTTATAAACATATATTTTTATCCCCAGGGTTACAGGTCTGTGAATCACCAGGTTTACACACTTCACAGCACTCACCAAATCACAT
>NC_081571.1:26363738-26416701 GCF_022355385.1 Mustela nigripes
GCTGATCTCCGGCTAGCTGAAGCAGTCTCAGCTTGCTACTTCTCCGCCATCTTGACTCCTCCCCTAGATATTCAGCTTTGAGATAGGAAATAACTAGGAGGTTCCTGCTTTGATGCTAGCATGAACTCCTCTTGCCCCATGGCCAGGCCTTCAGATGACTGACTTAGTATATTTCCAGTTGCTTGAGGGCAAGATCTGTACCTTACCTATTCTCTTACATGTCTCTAGACCTTTCACTATACATTGAACATGGTCAACATGTCACAGGTGACATTTCAATAATAGAATGAATATTTTAGACAGTGAGCTTAAATCTATAAGATTTATTTATTTTTCATTTTCCTCTCAGCACTCACATTTAATTCTTTATTTTAGACACCAACCAGTCTTAGATACTGATTCAGATTTTCAAGTCCTTGCACTGCTTTAAATGCCCTTTTGTCCTTCCTTACTCTCCTCCCTGAAAGTGAGAATTGTGTTCTGCCTATAACGTAGGCATGCAATTCCCATTGATTGCACAGAATAGGATTTTTACAATCTCTCTCCCTCCCCAGTTCTGTAGAGATATAATGACATTAAATATTGTGTAAGTTTAAGGTGGACAATGTAATGACTAGATACTGCAAAAATGATTACCATGATAAGGTTAGTCAACACATCCTTATCATTTGTTTTTCTCATTTCAATGGATTTTGTGGTCAGAAAGATCTTCATTTGGACTCCAGTTGTATTAATCAATAGCGGTGAGACTTTGGGCTAGTTATTTAGCTTCTCTGAGCCTCTTGTTCTCACCTATATATTGTGGGTAACACACCTATGTCTTAACATTATTGTGAAGATGTAATAAGGTCAAAAGTATAATAGACCTAAGAGTGCTAATGAATAAGTATTAAATCTTTGTTAAATCTCTTTTCTCCTACAGACCATGGTGAGGTCCTACTTCAGAGATTAGTTTACCTCTCCATGCATCTCTCTAAGCTACTGTTATAACCAAAAGGTTTATTATCTTTATTTGCTATTAAAACATAAATGAACTTGTTCAGTTACATGACTGGAGTTCACTATAGCCAAGATTTAAACTCAGTTCTTTTTTTTTTTTTAAGGTTTTATTTATTTATTTTTTCAGAGAGAGAGGGAGAGAGAGAGCATGCACACACAAGTAGGGGGAGCAGCAGGTAGTGAGAGAAGCAGACTCCCCACTGAGCAGGGATTTGGATACGGGGTTGCATCCCAGGACCCTGGGATCATGACCTGAGCTAAAAACATACACTTAACTGACTGAAGCATCCAGGGTCCCAGTTCTTTTTGACTCATGTGCCCATGTGCTCTTTTTATTCTGTACATTAGGAGGGTGCTCTGGCATCAAGTGTATTTTATTCTATTCTAGCATTTTGAGACTGAATCAAGTTTTTATTTTTATTTTTAAAAAAGATTTATATATTTGTTTTGGAGAGGGAGGGAGAAAACAGAGGAGTGGGGGAGAGGGAGAAAATCTCAAGCAGTAGACTCCTTGCTGAGCACAGAGCCCCGTCCAGAGCTTGAGTGCATGACCCTGAGATCATGACCTTAGCTGAAATCAAGAGTTAGACACTTAACTGACTGAGCCACCAAGTGCTCCTGAACCAAGTGTTTCAAGTTCTGCATTTTCCAGAATCACACGACAAGCACAAAGCAGGTATCAACAAATGCTCAACTGCTGTGTTTGTATTTTACGGATCCAATATCCCACTCTTTATCCAGCACCAAAAATAGATTCTCTGGAGTGTATGTCCCCACCTTTGTCCATGTACTCTTGTGTGGGCAGCTGAAAAAGGATATCCATGTCAAGTTTCTGGAACCTATGAATGTTACCTTAACTGGGAAAAGAGCATTTGCAGATGTGAATAAGGTAAGTATCTTGAGAATAGGAGAGCATCCTGGATTACTCAGATGGATTCTAAATCCAATGACAAGAGAAAGAGGGCTATTTGAGACAAAAGAGGAGAAGACACAGAGAAGAGAAGGACCCAATGGGACCACAGAGACAGGTATTGGAGTGGCTATGGCCACAAGCCAAAGTGGATATGGCCACAAGCCAAAGAATGCCTGGAGCCATCAAAAGGGGGATGAGGCAGGGAAGGACGCTCCGGCACAAACTTCCAAGACACCTTGATATCAGACCTATGGCCTCCATAACTGTGAAAGCATAAATTTCTGTTGTTTGAAGTCACCAAGCTTGGGGTGATTTGTTACTACAACCTCAGGAAATAAATATATCATGCACTTATATGAATAAGCTAAATGAAATGATAAGAAATTACATTTCTTTTTTTTATTATTAAATTTATTTATTTTCAGAAAAACAGTATTCATTATTTTTTCACCACACCCAGTGCTCCATGCAATCCGTGCCCTCTCTAAGAGAAATTACATTTCTTGAGTATTTTCCCTCTCCTGTGATTCCTACCTCAGACATTGTTCCAGTCTTTGAAGCAATGTTGTTTGCTTGGTTTCCTATCTTAGCTATTTTTTTTTTAAAGATTTTATTTATTTATTTGACAATAGAGACAGATCACAAGTAGGCAAAGAGGCAGGCAGAGAGAAAGGAAGCAGGCTCCTCGCTAAGCAGAGAGCCCGACGCGGGACTTGATCCCAGGACCCAGGGATCATGAAGCCAAAGGAGGAGGCCTTAACCCACTGAGCCACCCAGGTGCCCCCCTATCTTAACTATTAATGCTATGGCTGCCTCAGCTGGTAGTGTAGCTGTAGGGTCTCTACCAATCAATACTGAATAGACCAAGGTCAGATGACATTGAGTGAAGTTTGGGGAGTTTGGGTCTTAGAGACCCAGGGTCAATGTTTTATCTTTAATCATTTGCTTAGAGAAAGACAGAAAGGTGAGGTCAGAATTTCTATTAAATATGGAAAATACTAATTAGGAAAATGGGCAGCGGTGTCTGCCTCATTACCTGGCAAATTGATTTTAGCTCACTAGCAACTGGCACCCCTAGATCTGAAAATCATGCCAATGGGTAGTTTAACACATTCTTTGAAGAGATGTGACAATTGCCAGAGTGAAGAATGTGCATCATTTTAAAATTAAAGTAAATTCCTGTAGTATTGAGGTAAAGATCAGAGTGATCTCTTGACATCTAGAAGTGAAAAAAGTGACAAAAGGTTATTAGCAAGTGATTTGTAGTGAATAATTGCAGATCTAAGATGGAAAATGAAATAGATTAAATCTTAAAGACTTGAGATAAAGACTCCAGTTCTGGAGCTAATGTGGTACAAGATCTGTATCTTACTAGATAGGAAAGAAAGGAGAATAAATAGCTTTCTGATAAAAGAAGCTTGTCCATTGTGATGATTTCTCCAAGGACCTATTTTCTTTGTTAGAAAATCAAAGAGGAAAATTATATTGCAAGGTCACGGAATTAATCTTTGTCTGAACAATAACAACAAAAATGCAATTAAAAAGACATAGATTTATACCTGGAAATAAATCTGTTGAAAAATAAATCTGTTGACAGTGGTTCCTATTTGAGTGTCAGCTAACTGGGGGCTGATACATAAATAAAGATTATTCCTGATTAAAAGAACCAAGGAAGTCAGGTTTGGTTTCAGGTTAGAGTCGGCTGGTCACTCAGAGGTGACTGCACTCTGTTCCACAGGAAGGGCAAATCAATCAGAGTGAGAAACAATTAGAAGCCGAGATGTTCCTTTTCAGCCTAATTTTGTCACAATTTTACGAATTCTCAATTTTAACTGTAATAACCATAAATTTGCATTTTCACACAGCTATCCCTATGTGTCTGATCCCTCACTCTCTCTTTTATTTCTGTACATTCCTATCATCAGTTATGGTGCTTTGGGTGATAGGTAACAGGTGTAAGGGATGGCACTTAGAGGGGAACTTTCTCCAAACTGTCAACATCCAGATATAATCTTCTGGGGAAATGCTAATAAAGAAAGTACAATTTTTGGAAATCAGGTACATAACTATAATCATAAGCATGCTTCTACTTGTCACATAATGTAATAAAAATACCAAGATAGAAAACTAAAAGAAAAAAGAAAAAGCAGTGAGTACATCTCTTGGAGTTCTTTACCACTGTCTCATCTAGGTTATCTGGGACTCCCTGATCACAGTGATTTTCATGCTAAGTGTGTTTTATCTACTGTGATGTAACAAACTATCCCGATTAGCAGTTTAATGTAATAAACATATATCATATCAGAGTTTCTCTGAGTTAGAAACCAGGAAGCAGTTTAGCAGGATGGTTGTGTCTTGGGGTTTCTCATGAAGTTAGAGTGAAGCTGTTGGCTGGGGCTGTAATCATTTCAAGACTTGACTGTGGGAAGATGTGCTTCCGAGTTCATTCGCAGAGTTGCTGGCTCTTGGCAGATTGGGCACTCAGCAGTAGCTGTAGCCATGTTGGCCTTGAAGAGTGAAAGTCTATGTTGTTGAACCCATGCATAACCTTCATCCCTGTCGCCATGGCTACTTTTCCCATGAGCCTGCTGGGCAGTGGCAGGGTTAGCTGGGGAAAGAGGGTGACTGTTTTCAATGGATTGGCCATCCAAACCGCATGAACATTAAGATCCTCCTTTGAGAGCCATTCGAAAATGTTTGTCTATATACCTCTTTCCTAGACCTCTTTGCTACCAATTTTCTAATCTTGTTTCTTCCAAATCCTGACCATCCTACCAAACCATTAGCCACAGCTCCCAAATTGGTATAGACACATATTTTTGGGTGTATCTCCCATCATTCCCTCCTATTTGATTATGTGTCTCCTCATGGAAATTTTCACACTGTCAAGTAAAAGCCACAGCATACTGGACAAGATTACTTTTTAGTGGCATGAAACAGATATGATGTCTTAATCAAAAGGGTTTTACTGTTTTTATATAACAATTAATCTGACGATTAGAACAATTAATCCACAGTCTAAACTGGGTCCTCAAGGGAAACTTTAAAAACCAAGACACCTTCTAGCCTCCCACTACTACCCATAAGCCATGGTTTTCCTACCTTGATGATAGCAAAGTTCTATTGACCTTTTGCCCAAATACATCTTTGTGCCTCCATTCTAGCAGAAAGGGGGAAAGAAAAGAATAGAAGGTTATGCCAGCAAATCCTTTTTATTAGGAGGACAAGAGCTTCTGTACTCTGCTCTTATCTCATTGTCCAGAACTAAGTTTCCCGGTGTTCTTCAGTGGAATAAGGTCCAGGAAGGTGAGTATCTCTTGCCGGTCATATTGCCTCCCCAAACAAAATTGGGGTTCTCTATGTGAGGAGAAAAAGATGAATGGATATTGGTAGTTTCTACTATTTCTGATCTTTTTCTTTTCTGCAGTTAGTATATGTTGAAGTTGGTGTGTAGAAATGAGAGTAGGTTGAGGATCTCGGGGAAAAGATAGGAAAAGGTGGAGGGGACTGTCAGGAGGAGGAACTGGATACTAGAGAAATGGATTCCCTTTGTTTTAATAAATTTAGTTAATTTCCACTTCATGTAAGATCCTATTGTTTTTCTAAGAGAGGAGACCTAGGAGGTAAGAATTCCATAAATTTCATGCCACCACTTCTGCCTTCCTTACCTTCTGAAAGGAGAACCTTTTGTTCACCCATTATTACTTGATGAGTCTTATTGGGATTTGCTTTGGTCCAAACTATCTGTTTGGTGGTTCTGTGTCTTCTCTGTCAAAAACCAAAGTGGCAGGGCAGCTGGGTGGCCCAGTGGGTTAAAACCTCTGCCTTCAGCTCAGGTCATGATCCCAGGACCTTGGGATCTAGGCCTGCATGGGCTCTCTGCTCAGCAGGAAGCCTGCTTCCTCCTCTCTCTCTGCCTGCCTCTCTGCCTACTTGTGATCTCTGTCTGTCAAATAAATAAATAAATAAATCTTCTAAAAAAACCAAACAAACCAAAGTGGCTTCTTTGGGTTTGGACTTCCATTTCCCTCTTCCTGTGGAGATACTGGCTGTACATTTGCTGTCGAAAACAAAAGAATGATTCTAAGGTGATGACTTTTGGCTGAGTAGTCGGGAAGGGCAGAGATTATTAGACCAGTGAGGCAGATAATTTTAAGTAGGTGGGCCTTGGGAAGATACCAGATCACACCATCTATCTAATATACCGAATTTTCTACTTGGCCTAAGCAAGGGTGTTTGGCTGTAGACACCATCGTTTAACTCACTTTAGTTAAAGGACTGACTACTTGGGCCCAATGTAAATGCTCTCTAGATTCCTGGGAATAGCCTTTGAATAGGGTGGCCTTCTGTGTAAAAGTTTCCTTTCTACATTCATGACCATATTTAATTAACAAGCTACCAGTAGTGCTGAATATTATCAAATGGCAGATTTTCCTACCAAGATCTTATTCTTATACCATATCATGACACTGCAATGGAATAGAACATAGATAATTTGTTGGGAGAGGAGATCATTAACACATTTGTAATGTGTGAGCCTAATACACATTATAAATCATTCATATCTACATTGATAAACTAAAAGCATGAAGCTACAAAATTTGTTGTGCAATAAAAGGTTCTGGGTCTAAACTAATCACAAATACAGTGACATGAACTTGGTGTCACAGGTCCTAAATGACATGGAAAAAGATTTTAATTCTTCATTTATCCTGAGATAGGTATTATTGCTAGTCTCAGTGGAAACCTATTCAAACTATCAGAGTTTTTCCTTCTTGGATTAGTAGGTTTTAATAATTTAAGTCATGCCTTTGATTTCTCGGCTGTTTCCATGGCAACCTAGTTGGGAGTCTTTTTGGCAACTAAGTGGGTAAGAACATGTCCCACAACCACCTCGACTTATGGAAAAATTCCAGCAGCTTTTTTTTTTTTTTCCCATTTCTAACAAGTCACAGAGCATCACGTTAGAGCTGAATTATCCCCTGCATCTTTGTCTTGGGGAAGATTAGACCCTTATACTTTTTAGTTTAGGACTCTAATGATACCTACCTGACATGATACCACCTGTTTCCCTCCAGTCTATATTCTCTATTCTGTTGTGGCCAGTGTCCTAGATCATTGATTCTGTTGGAAGGCCAAACTTCTCAGAAGCAGAAGGACTTGTGGTTGCCAACCTGGTCATTGTCTGTGACCCTGATGTTCCCTCTATGATCCATGCCCTGTCATGACTTCATGATTTTCTGTCTCCTTCAACCCCAGGGATATACTTTGTCAGCTGATCTGTCACAACACTTGAATAAAGTTCTCTTCTTGTTCTTGACCCACTTCTGCATAGTAAGAACATGAAGTTGAAGAGGAGGAAAGGAGTTTAGAGCACTCAATTCTTCATTACTTGCCATCCCATTTTCTGGCAGCTCATTACACAAAGCTGCCAAATCCCTAGGTAAGATGTCAGGCTACCTTGAAAACTACATTTACTAAAAACTTCATTTGTAACAGACACCTAAAGGAACATAGAATGTGGCAAAGAACAATTAGCTGACAATATCTTTTTCTGGATCTACTTCATTATTTATCCTTTTCTTGCAACTGTCAGAACATATTTGTGTGTGCATTCATTTAAAGACACTGGCAGGAGCTCGTAGAAATCCAGTTTTCAGCTTTTTTTCCCACAGTGGTCTCATGGAGAGATTGTCCTTTTTCATGTCCTAAAAATATAGCTTGTAGGAGTCCAGAGAGCAGGAGCTGCAGGTAACTGAGATGGGAAGGTATAAGAAATCCTCTCATAAAAATATTGTAGTACTTTAACATCTTATTTCTTTTTCCTATCCTCTCATAATTTTGTCTTCTTTCTTCACATGAAAAAATATATTTCTTTATATTTGTAATTTCTCCTCTGATCTTTAATTTTCTTCAGATAAGCCCCAATCCTGGGATCCTTGGTTTAGTTAGCTTTAGCAGAGAGAACTAGCTGTCCACCACACATCTGTGCTCCCCCTTCCACAGCGGGCAATTGTTCAGCTAGAGACTACATTTCTCAGGCCCCTTGAATCAAGGGAGGATTGTATGACTAGTTTTCCCCAAATAGAATGTGAGCAGAAGTTATATGCTTCTCTTCTGATCTTGGGTTTTAAGAAATGATCATGTATTCTCTGCCCTTTCTTCTCAGGACCTCTGCTGAGATTCAAAGAACTCCAAGGCCCAAGGGGATGATGGAGCCACAGGACAGAAGGTGACCATATTCTGAATTAACCTGTGAAGACAGTTGACAAACACTTGGACAGGTCCACGAGTATGAAATAAACGTCTCTTATGTTAAGTCACTAGAATTTTAGGGCTTCTCTGTTATAGCAGCTATTGATAGTCTATCTAATATACCATCTCCAATTCTGAATCTTATCTTTTCCATCATTGGTCCTCTATAAACAGGCTACTTTCAATATTCCTTTGTTCTTTCTTACTCTCCATGATTTTTCTGGGTGAGCAGCTAATGAAATAGATAAGGCTGGGGTAGAGGGAAAATGGAGAGATGATGAATTCTGCTTTGGAGATATTAACCTGAGTTGCCTATGGGATATCCAGGGGAAGATGTCAAGTAAGAATTTAGACATTTGCCTCTGATTTCAGAGAAGTGTGGACTAGAGTTACAAATTTCAGAGTCAATAGCCTAACACTTACATTTAACTCCAGAAGGATTGTTGACATTAACCAGGGAGAGAGAGTGGAGAATGGAGAAATGAGCGTTACGTTTCTTAACATTTAGAGAATGGGTAGGGAAGATATTTGACAGATTGGAATGGGAACTAGAAGGAAAATCAAAGAGGATGAGGTCAAAGGAACCAAGAGAGAAGAGTTATTCAAGAAGGAAGGAGTGGGAACTATTTCCAGTGCTATTGACCAGTGGGATAACCATGGAGGCATTGGTGACCTTGACAAGAGATGTTTCCTAAAGTTGATGGTGAGACTCCAGACTAGAATGGTTGAAGATAGAACTAAAGTGTGGACTGGGGACTGTCTGGTGTAAAAGACCTTTCAAAAAATTACACAGGAAGGGTGCCTGGGTAGCTCAGTGGGTTAGGCCTCTGCCTTCAGCTCAGGTCATGATCTCAGGCTCCTGGGATTGAGTCCTGCAATGGGCTCTCTGCTCAGTGGGGAGCCTGCTTCTCTCTCTCTCTCTCTCTCTCTCTGTCTGCCTCTCTGACTATTTGTGATCTCTCTCTGTCAAATAAATAAATAAATAAATAAAAATTTTTAAAAATTACACAGGAAGCACAGCAGAGAAATAAGGTAGAGTGGGAGGAGATATGGGATCTGGGGTCAAGGATGATTTTCTAAAGATGGTAAGCACTTGAGCCCATTATATGCTATAGGAAATGACCCAGTGGGAAAAGGGAAAGAAATGGTACAGGAAGACACGTACCATGACACTACCCAACTGTTCAACGTGAACAAGATGAAGTACAAATTCTTCTCACTCCATGAAGTCTTCCATGATTGAGCCAACCGACAGTAACTTCTGCCTCTAGCCTCCTACAGAATGTATGATATGTAAGACTTTTCATACTTGCTCTGAACAGCTTAGTATGGTGAGAGCACCAGTGTCTGGAGTTGGCAAGACTGGGACTGAGTCTTTCTCCAGGCTTTCCTTTCCATTGATTCTCCAGGGACATCTCTTTTCACTTTTCCTTCTTACTTTCTGTTCCTAACCATTCAGATGCACTTAAAGTTCATGTATATTGCCTCTGTAAATTCTTGACCTTTGCAAGTGCTATTGCCCAGGTCAGGTATGCCCATTTCCTCTTCTCCCCCTCTAGGAATGGCTAAATCCTACTAATCAAGCTCAGCTGTCTTGTATATAATACTTCTTTGACCTTGCTAGTTAGATGATGGTCCATTAAGCTCCCAAAGAAACACTGCATTCTTCTGCAGAAGCACTTATCACACTGAAGAACAATTGTCCTTAATAGTTTTACTCCCTAACAGGCCTTGAGCATCTTGACAGTAGAAATCATGTCTCATTTATCTTTTGATCCCAAGTGACTTTCACAGTGTCCAATATATGATAGACATTTAAAAAATGTTCAGTGAATGAATTGGTGACTAAAATAGAGGATTGACTATTATTTCATGGAGTTGGTTTTTGTTAACAATCTTTATTTACCCAGTGTCTAAACAATATCTTTTTGCTTATGCAGTTGCTCAGATATAGCCCACATTTAATCATCCATCATTATGCTAAAGGTTAAAGAAATGTCCAGGGGTACCTGGGTGGCTCGGTGGGTTAATTCTCTGCCTTCAGCTCAGGTCATGATCCCAGGGTCCTGGGATCAAGCCCCACATCAGGCTTTCTGCTCAGCAGGGAGCCTGCTTCCCTTTCTCTCTGCCTGCCTCTCTGCCTACTTGTGATTTCTCTCTGTCAACGAAATAAATAAAAATAAATTAAAAAAAAGAAATATCCATGTCACTGCAAGAAAGTTAGTAAAATATATTCCAGTTATAGGTGATATGACTTAAGAAATTTAAAAAAAATGGAAATAGAGCTGAGATTGAGTAGAACAAACACAATCTATTGATGAAATTGCTTGGAAAAAAGCTTTTGATTTTAAAGAAACCAAGGGACATTGCATGGTATATTTCTGGTAGTGAGAAAGTTATTTCTCATTGGGTAAAGAAAATTAATATATGATATAATGTCAGGAATAATTATCTTAATTGGTGATGAAAAATATCTTTCTCTTACTGTTGTTTTAATCCCCCCTTGAGATAGAGTAGTTAGTGGGGAAGGTATTATGTCTCATTTTCAGGGCAATTTACTTTAACGAATATGTCCCTTTTCAGTGAGGCCATTTGTGAATTACCTGTTGGTGCTTTGAAAAGCCAGACTTAAAATTCAGTCATAAGCAGCCCATTTATTTTATGAAATCAGTCACCTTGTAGGCTTTCTGATCAGAAGGTGCTCTTTGAGAACTGCTGGGATCTCCCAGTTGCTTCACAATGGGCATTGAAAAATGTCCTAAATGTCCTTACACTTTAGGGGATCAAAGTGACAACAACATACTGAATGGAAGGTAGGGAACTTGTGTGCTGTAAGTGGTCTGGAATAATTGGAGGAAATAATGTTCTTATGGCAAAATATCAGCATGATTAAATGTGGCTTAAAAACTCAAAAACCGTAAAATGGAATATTGATCCCAAAGGAGAATTTTCTTTTATTCCACCCCCTACCCATATTTAAAAGTAAACTTTCACTGATACGAGTAAGAGTTTTCTAAGGAAAACAAAGGCGAAAGAAATTAGCTTCATGTTATGAGAATGCATGTTAGGCCTAGAAGTAAACATCTTTGTAAAACTTAATTGTTGAGGAAAGTCAGGATGAATGGAAAGCTTTGGATTCTTAACACCAGAATGTAATGACTATGTTCCGAACTCTAGAATGATTTCCCATGTCATCTCATACTTATAAAGCACATTTGATCACAGAATTGAAATACCAGTGCTAGGAATCCATTCAACAGACTGAGAAGTAGGTACAATGAAGGTGATACATGAAGAACAAGAACTGGGCAGCAAACCCTAGGAGCTTTAGAAGTGTAGCATCGGGAATCTCAGCTAATTCATGTGCACCTCAAAATTCAAGAAGCACTGAGCTAGGCTGTCCACTCTAAGAATTAAGTCCAGCTTTTCTGCCACTGTGGGCCTTTGTTTTTCCATCTGTAGATTGGATGGAGTGCCATTAGTCATTAAGTTCTTATTCCTGACCTTGAAGAGACCCTGAAGTGGAGGTGACCCCTGGAAGGGAGAGGGTTACGTGTGTGCAAGACACATGGCCATGCTGCACTGAAAACCATGTAAATTGTGTACCTTGTAAAATGCCATATGCAAAACTGCCATGCTATTGGATGAAATGCAGTGTCAGGACTGGTGACATTATTTTCGTTGGAGTGTCTTGCTGTGATGGCAGGGGTCATTTGCAGTCTGTTCTGGAACCCAGGGAATTGAAGTCCAAGGAGAGAGAAAGACTGAGAGAGAGAATTAGAGAGAGAGAGCACGTGAGGAAAGTTGGAGCAGAGCAGCTGCGGTGATCCAGGAGGATCAGGACCCAGTTAAGAGTAAAGATGAAGGGTCACAATAATGATGATACATTCATCTTGCTTTTCCCTCTGTAGAGTTCTCACTGGACATTATCTCAGTGTGTTCTACCTAGTCCTTACTGGCCTCCATAAGTTAACCACCGTTAAATATTTACACGGTCTTCGTGTACCTCAATTCTTTTTTCATTTAATGCTAGCCTGAAGGCTCTAGAGTCTTCTCACTTCACCTCCGTATCTCGCTCTCTAAAAATGTCACAATATTGTTCTCAGGTGCCGCATGTTGCTGATGAACAGCTGTTCAGTTAAGCTGTTCCTTTTCAGTCCCATCTACTAGCAAATTTTTACAAGAGCTACAAATGTGCAGAGAAAACAGAAATGATGGAAAACCTGGCATTCCAAATGGCGTAAAAAAGAAAAGGATCTGGATAAGTCAATGATAGTGTAATTAACCCTTGTATGATTTGGTGGTGACTATGTCACTTGTCATCTTTCCTGGGGCCCATCTGAGAAAAACATCACCAGCGGTGGTTGTTGCCCATCTAGAGCGGACATGTTTCCCAGGCTGCTCATCTTTTCTTAATCTAAACAGGATTGGCTTTAGTCTCTCCAAATTTAGTTGTTTGAGTTGCTGTAGAAATGCTATTTAAGGAGTCTCTGACATTTTCATCATAAAGATGCTCTGGTGTAGGAAAATCAACTCTAGGTCTGGAGTTGGAAAGCTGGGTTTGAGTTCCGACTCATTAGCTGAGTGCCCTTAGGAAGTTCATGTAATCTTTCTGAGCATCTGCTGTCTTCCAAAATCTGTCCCTTCCTTTCTCAGGGGCACCCGGTTACCTGGTGAGAGATTACGTTTCTCAGCCTTCTTCATAGCTAGGCATGGTCTCCTGGCTAAGTTTCTCTCCAGTGGAATGTGAGAAGAGGCGATGTGTGAAGCAATGGCCTACAGTGGATTTTTTCTCCTCCTTCCCCTTGTTTTGTGGAGCTGAGTCCTAGACCTAGGGATGACTTGTTTTTTTGTTGTTGTTTTTGTTTTGCCTCTCTCTCTCTCTCTTCCCTTGCTCATTTGTTTTGTTTCCTAAATTCCACATATGAGTGATATCATAGGGTATTTATCTTTCTTTTCTTAGTTTTTTATTTTTTTAATTAACATATAATGTATTATTAGTCCCAAGGAAACAGGTCTGTGAATCACCAGGTTTACCACACTTCACAGCACTCATCATAGCACATACCTTCCCCAATGTCCCTAACCCAACCATCTTCTCCCTACACCCCTCCCCTCAGCAACCCTCAGTTTGTTTTGTGAGATTAAGAGTCTCTTATGTTTTGTCTCCCTCCAGATGGGGATAACTGTTTTTATGGTACAGATGAAGACAATGCCCTTAGGGGATGGCAAACTAACAGGATAGAGGAACCCGGAGCCAAAAATGTCTTTACAAAATATAGTGGCCCTGCCAGCTTACACTTCTAAGCTCCATACTATAAAGTATGCAAGGAACAAATGACTGTTTCATCCACACTATTTATTGTTTCTTTATTATAGCTACTTATTCTTGACCTTAATACAACACTTACATATTTATTTATAAGACTGGGGAATTGTAGCTTTTGACAGGACTGTTGTGAGGGCTAATTTATGTGATGTATGTGTTTTATAAATTGTAAGGTTTTATAAATTGTAAGTTTTATAAGTTGTATTATCATATTAGCTTTTTAAAAATTTTTTTAAATTTATTTTCAGCGTAACAGTATTCATTGTTTTTGCACCACACCCAGTGCTCCATGCAATCCGTGCCCTCTCCAATACCCACCACCTGGTTCCCCCAACCTCCCACCCCCCGCCCCTTCAAAACTCTCAGATTGTTTTTTCATAGTCTTTCATTCCAATTTACCCTTCCAATTTCCCCAACTCCCTTCTTCTCTCCATCTCCCCTTGTCCTCCATGCTATTTGTTATGCTCCACAAATAAGTGAAACCATATGAAAATTGACTCTCTCCGCTTGACTTATTTTGCTCAGCATAATCTCTTCGAGTCCCATGCATGTTGCTACAAAAGTTGGGTATTCATCCTTTCTGATGGAGGCATAATACTCCATAGCGTATATGGACCACATCTTCCTTATCCATTCATCTGTTGAAGGGTGTCTTGGTTCTTTCCACAGTTTGGTGACCGTGACTATTGCTGCTATAAACATTGGGGTACAGATGGCCCTTCTTTTCACTACATCTGTATCTTTGGGGTAAATACCCAGTAGTATGATTGCAGGGTCATAGGGAAGCTCTATTTTTAATTTCTTATTATATAGTTTCACTTATTTGTGGAGCATAGCAAATAGCATGGAGGACAAGGGGAGATGGAGAGGAGAAGGGAGTTGAGGGAAATTGGAAGGGAGGTGAACCATGAGAGACTATGGACTCTGAAAAACAATCTAAGGGTTTTGAAGGGGCAAAGGGTAGGAGGTTGGGGGAACAAGGTGGTGGGTATTAGAGAGGGCACAGATTGCATGGAGCACTTGGTGTGGTGCAAAAACAATGAATACTGTTAGGCTGAAAAAAAAATAATAAAAAAAAATTTCTTGAGGAATCTCCATGCTGTTCTCCAAAGTGGCTGCACCAACTTGCATTCCCACCAACAGTGTAAGAGGGGTCCCCTTTCTTCACATCCCCTCCAACACATGTTGTTTCCTGTCTTGCTAATTTTGGCCATTCTAACTGGTGTAAGGTGGTATCTCAATGTGGTTTTAATTTGAATTTCCCTGATGGCTAGTGATGATGAACATTTTTTCATGTGTCTGATAGCCATTTGTATGTCTTGATTGGAGAAGTGTCTGTTTATATCTTCTGCCCATTTTTTTTTTTTATATGATTGTCTGTTTTGTGTGTGTTGAGTTTGAGGAGTTCTTAGCACATTTAAAAGATTATCCACCATGACTAGGTGGTATTCATTCCTGGGCTACAAGGATGGTTCAACATTTGCAAATCAATCAATGTGATAGAACAAATTAATAAGAAAAGAGAGAAGAACCACATGGTCCTTTCAATTGATGCATAAAAAGCATTTGAAAAAAATCCAGCATCCGTTCCTGATTAAAACACTTCAAAGTATAGGGATAGAGGGAACATTCCTGAACTTCATAAAATCTATCTATGAAAGACCCACAGCAAATATCATCCTCAATGGGAAAAAGCTTGCAGCCTTCCTGTTGAGATCAAGAACATGACAAGGATGCCCACTCTCACCACTCTTCTTCAACATAGTATTAGAAGTCCTAGCAACAATAATCAGACAACAAAGAGAAAGCAAAGGTATCCAAATTGGCAATGAAGGAGTCAAACTCTCTCTCTTCACAGATGACATCATATTAGCTTTTATTGTTCTTGTAATTCTTGCATTTGTGAGACCACATGTAGGCATGGCAGAGGAAGGGACAGGAGATGGGTTCCAATAATAAATTGTCTGGAGGGAGGGGGATAAGTCACTTCTGGAGATCTCCTGATTATGCTGGGGAAAATGGGAAGGTATAAATAGAGAAGCATGATGGTCAAATTATCGATTTGGAGCCAGATGGCCTGGATTTCAATCCAGATTCTACCACTTATTACTGTGGGCAAATTAGTTAACCTCTGTTCTACAGTTTTCTCAGAAAAATGAGGATGATGACGGGTGCTAACCTCGTAGGGTTATTGTAAAGACTAAACATGAACTGTGAGAAACAATGCCTGACACATAGGAATCATGCAACAAATGCCATTTGTATTTGAATTACACTGTGTTCACAGGAAAGGACAAGTGGAAATGAGGAGATGGGTGCATAAATGGGTAAGTGGCCTCTCCATTTCAGGATTCACCATTATCCAAGACTACTTCAATATCCTTGTGGAGACTTACTAACACTCTGACTCCAAAATTCCTTTTCTTCTCAACTCCTATTACCATACCACACTGGTTCTCAATTGGATGGTCTTTTACCATTGTCATGAGCCAGGCAAGATTTGTGATGCCATTGTCACTCCCTGTCACTGCATGGAAAACCCAGGCCGGAGCTATTTACATATTATTATTACTGCAGTTAAGTTATATGCAGTGTTGGTTTCGTTGTTATTTTAAATACCCTAATAAATATTATGCTGATATTTGGCATTAAAGTGGTAAATCATGAAACCAAAGAGATAGGGAAACAGAGCAGCAGCATGTACAGTTCATATTATCGAAGCAGATAATTATAGTTGGAGGCATGATAACAATCCCATAGTCATTAGAAAAGCAACAGCCTAGAGTATTGTGGGACCTAAGGAGGGAAATCTCCCACAAGTAGATGAAACTGTGCTATGTTTTATTGCATACACACACACACACACATATATATTGTTGACCCCATGCCTTGATATGCAATTCAAGATGGAAAGATTGTTAAAATTCTCAGAATACATAAAAGACCTCGAAAAGCAACAAGAAGCTGTGTGTCGAAGAGGATTGTGATTAAGGCATTGAACCACTAAACATCAATTGTTCAGAAACTTCTTGTTAACTTGGAATGGAAGCAGATTAATTTTCAGCAACATGTGTTTTGTGCGTCAATTGAGGGAAAAGGTATAAATTAAATTGAGTGGGAAATGCTGATAAGCTCACTAATTTTGGCATGTTTAGAAATTTTTATGTTAAAGGTATCAAAGAGATGAAGAACTTAATCATAGGTACCAAAAAGCATCATATCACTGAAATAATATGCTGGATTTCAGAAGCCCAAAGTTGTTACCATATTTAATTTAGTCCATAAAAATTATCTAAGAATGAGATATTTCTCAAATATTAAAAAAATAGATGGATGATGATTGAATTGATAGAAGATTGGCTTAAAGTCATCTTTAAGCCAATGACTGGACATCTGCAGCCCTTCAACACCTCCAGCCACAAACCATTTAAAGACAGTTTGAGGAAGGAATATGGATCCTGGCTGTTGTCTGGAAGCTTTCTGGTGAAATAAATAAAGTGCTAGCGCTAAAATTGATAGTTTGGGTGGTAAAGCGCTTGAAAGAATGATGGAGAGACAGGTGCTGCTCTTAATGTTACAAAGGACAGCAATGTGTAGAAAAAAATGAACATCAAGGACTTTGAGTCAAAAAGTGAGTTGAACAGAGCTGGCTTTAGTGTGAAAACATTTGGGGAATGCTTTAAACAATTCATTATATATGTATACATTTTCCTTATAAATGTTAAGGAGTGATATAGGAAAGAAACCTGCATCTAAAATCTAAAAGGGTTTTTTGATTAAAAAGTTGTGATAAGAATATATCATGTTATAGCTTAATTATCTTCATTTTTTTCTTTCTTAGTGTCTCATAAAATAATGGTGCATAACATATTCCAATTAATGATGTGTTAGATTCAAGCCACTTCCAAAGCTGGAAAATTGGTAGCATTGGAACTGTCCAGTCTCTGAGGTCTTACATGTCAATATTGACACCCCAACCATACCTTCATGTCCTTCCTGATTTCTTACTTCCATACTCATCCAAAATATGTTTGGTATGCCAGGATAGCCTTTCATTCCCTCAGTTCCTCTTTTTTATTATCCTTTCTAGTTCATTGATTCCTTCCTGTGTCCATCCTGCCATCTAACCTAGACCTTATGAAAGGAACCAGCACATTCTACCTTCCCTCCCCTTCCCTTCAGTTACGCCTCTGTCTCAGGTGCTTGGCCAATTGTCAGTCTGGGGTTCATAGGCTTTAATTTCATTAAAAATTAATTATGACTGAAAAACAATCTGAGGGTTTTGAAGGGGTCGGGGGTGGGAAGTTGGATGAGCCTGGTGGTGGGTATTATGGAGGGCACATATTGCATGGAACACTTGGTGTGGTACATAAACAATGAATTCTGGTACACTGAAAAGAAATAAAAATAATAAAAAAATTATGATGTTTTAAATATATACAAAATTTAGGCATCTGTATACCTATCGCCCAATTTTAACAGATGTTCTTAAAATAATTTATCTTTTTTTTTTTTTAAGACTTTATTTACTTGACACAGAGAGAGAGAGGGATCACAAGTAGGCAGAGAGGCAGGCAGAGAGAGGGGGAAGCAGGCTCACTGCCGAGCAGAGAGCCCGATGTGGGGCTTGATCCTAGGACCCCGAGATCATGACCTGAACCAAAGGCAGAGGCTTAACCCACTGAGCCACCCAGGTGCCCCAGAAAGATTTATCTTTTAACAGGTTACAGTGAAAGCCCTGCTGCCTCAAAGACATCAGCACCCGTTAGCTCCCTTTCCCTTAAGTCTGAGTTCCCAAGATACTAGCACCAGTGGAACAGTGAATCTCCTCAGAGATCTGGGTTCCAGACCTACAGGATCTCATTTGTAAATCTCCCAGTTCTAACAACCCATCTCTTCCTTCACTCCCTCACCCACAAACAGCAAGGGGAGTTTCCTGCCGTTCCGATTTCTGTATTACCTGAGCACTGGGTGTTACGTAAGACTGATGAGTCACTGACCTCTCCCTCTGAAATGGATAATACGTTTATATAATACGTTAAACGGATAATACGGATAAAACTTTAAAAAAATAAAGTAATATAAAAGACATAAAGTAAGATTAAAAAATATGTACTGTCTTTTACATACACACACAAAGTAAAGCTTAAATGCCTAGTCTAATAAGAAAAAGATTGGTTGCCTGTGTATCTGGCTTTGGAAAAAATCAGGCTATCTCTGTTAATCTGTGATGCCATTCATTTGAAAGTATCACAGTCACCAGGATACAGCAGGAAATCAGTGAGTGGTTTTTCTTTCACCCAGAGTACATGTGATGTCTTCCTTTGAGGTAACGACTGGGTAATGTTTATCTACATATATAAAAATAAACATATCAGCCACTGCATTTCCTGTAGTAATCCAAACTAGAAGGCTTTGACTATGGTAGGGTTTTCAGGTTTTGGGGATTTTTTTAAAGAGTGATAATATATTTGTTATTTTTCTTCTAAATATCATTTCTGCTTGTTGCAAAATCTTTCCAATAGTCTGAAAAAATACAAAATAAAGACATAAATTCTCTCATCAAAAAAAAAAAAAAAAACCAGAAAAACCAAGCAAACAATTTATGTATTACTTCATAGTTTACTTCTTGCCTTCTTAATCCATTTCCTAATACCTGTTTAATTTCCCATATTAAGTTCTCTTTGTTAAAACAACTGTTACAGCTTTTGTCTTTCTGGTGGGGACTTGATAGATACATTTCCCCTTTCTCTCCAGAGGAAATGACTATTTAGAAGCTGGTATATATCACTCACATTTTGTTACATAAAATTGATATGAAAAATTAATTTATGTGTAATTTTGATTGTTTTTTCCCGATTTTATTGTTTTTCAGAGTCAAGATGAAACAGAAAGATCTAATTGATTCATTTAAATTTTATTGTATGAATAAATTATAGTTTATCTATTGCCCTACTGGGTAATAAGTAGTTTATGTCCACTTTGTTATTAATACAAACATTGCTGCAAGAAAGATTTTTATGTCTCTTTGGGCTCATGTGCAAGAATCTCTGTAGGGTATAATCCTAGAGGTAGAATGGCTGGATAGTAGAGGATGCACTTATTTAAATTTATTAAGTTAAATTGGATCTTCACATATACTGGTACTGTACTTTTCCCCATTACCTCGCCATCTGTTATTATTAAGAGCGCTCCCCCATCTGATGGTGTAATACGGTTTTGGTTTAACTAATTTACATTTTTCTGATATCTACATATATATTTATATATATTTGTATGTGTGTGTATATATATATATACACACACATATATATATATGTTAACCCATTTCCATTATATGTATTTCAAATACCTTTTCCTATACTTCGGTTTCTCTTTTAACACTATGCCATTTTCTGTCACAGAGAAGCTTTAAATATTCTGGAAGCCTAATGTATCAACCCTTTTCTTTATGAGTTTTTACTTTTTTTTATCTTGTGTAAGAAACCTCCCACGAAAGTCATGAAAATATTCTACAATATTTTCTTTAAGTTTAATTTTGCCTTTTGTTTTTAATTTGTTCTTTAATCTATTTACATTGACTTTTTTGTACTGCATAAAATTAGAATGTAATTTTTTCACTTTCCACATGGAGGACCTTTTGTCGGAGCACATTTTATTCTATTTATTGGTCTGTGTGATTCTTTTGTTTGTTCCCACACCACACTTCAACTTTTATAGCTTTGCAGTTTGTCTTGATATCTGGCATGGTATCAAGGGTGAGTGACTCATTGTTATTTATTTTCTTCAAATTGGTTTGGCTATTTTTGGCCTTTTATTCTTTCGGAGTGAATTTCAGGATCAAATTTCATGAAAAATACTGTTGGGATTTTTGAGTAGAATTGCTTTGAATTTATAAGTTAGTTTGGGGTAAATTTTTATCTTTATCATATTAAAGGAGCCCTCCTATAGTTAAGGTCTTGCTCATTGATATGTAATTTTTAGACTAGTAACACTGACATCACCTGGATCTTGTTAGAAATGCAGAATCTTAGATTCCAACCCATACTGGCTGAATCAGAATCTTCATTTAACAAGAGCCTCAGAGTTGTATGCACATTATTAAAGTTTGAGAAGTATGGTTTTAAAGTCATCCCTTTCCTCTTCTTAAATAGGGCTAGGGATTGAGGGTCTCTCCAGTAGACCCTAAGTCCCTTCACTAGACCACTTAGTGGTCTTCTTTCCACTAGATTCTCTTAAATTAAAAAGAGACATCCTAAAATATCATCTTAATACCCTCACTCCAACCCTAGGTGCACATCACCCATTGTCATTTGCTCCCCTCATAGTCAAGCTCCTTGAAGGAGAGGTCTGTGTTCATCCACCCCACTTCCTCACCTTCCAGTCATTCCTCAGGCTTCTGTGCCCCATAATTTTATCATAACTGCTTGAACTCATAAAAACAAATGATATTTTGCCATTAGTGACAACATAGGTGGACCTAGAATATACTATGCTAAGTGAATTAAGTCAGAGAAAGAACAACAAATAGTGTATGATTTCACTTATATGTGGAATCTGAAAACCAAACCAACAAAAAGCAAAAACAGACTCTCGAATACAGAGAACAAACTGATGGTTGCCAAAAGGAAGGGGGTTGGGGGAGTGGGCAAAGTGGTAAAGGGGAGTGGGAGGTACAGTCTTCCAGTTATGAAATGAATAAGTCATGGGAATAAAAGGTACAGCCTAAGGAATATAGTCAGTAGTATTATAATAGCATTGTCCAGTAACAGATGGCAGCTACACTTGCAGTCCGCATATGTTGAATCACTCTTGTACACTGCAGCCTAATACAGCAATGTGTGTCAACTACATTTCAGTGAAAAAAAAAACCCCACAACTTCTTTATCCATTTGTCTGTTGAAGGGCATCTTGGCTCTCTTTCCACAGTTTGGCAACTGTGGCCATTTGCTGCTATGAACGTTGAGGTACAGATGACCCTTCTTTTCACTATATCTGTATTTTTGGGGTATTATGCCTCCATCAGAAAGGATGAATACCCAACTTTTTTATCAACATGGATGGGACTGGAGGAGATTATGCTGAGTGATCGGGGAAATCAGAGGGGGAGACAAACCATGAGAGACTGTGGACTCTGAGGAACAAACTGAGGGTTTTGGAGGGGAGGAGGGTAGGGGGACGGTGAGCCTGGTGGTGGGTATTTAAGAGGGCACATATTGCATGGAGCACTGGGGGTGGTACATAAACAATGAATCTAGGAACACTGATAAAATTAAATTAACCCCCCCCCCCCGCAAAACCTAATACTGAGTGAAGAAGGTAAACATAAAAGATTATATATGATTTTGTATGTACAAAGTAGAAAAATAGGAAAAAACATAGGTTAACTGGATCAAAAATCAAGAACCATTTATATACTGCCTATAAGAGACCTACTTCAGACCTAAAAAACATGTAGATTGAAAGTGAAGAGATGGAAAACATTTATTAAGCAAAGGGAAGCAAAAAGAAAGCTGGGATAGCAATACTTGTATGAGACAGAATAGACTTTAAAAGACTAATAAGAGACAAAGAGGGACACTATGTAATGATATGGGGAACAATCCAACAAGAGGATATAACAATTATAAAAATATATGCACCCAAAACAAGAGCATCTAAATACAAAAGCAACTATTAACAGACATAAAGGAAGAAATTGACATTAATACAGTAATAGTAGAAGATTTAATATCCCACTGACACCAATGGAGAGATCATTCAGACAGAAAAATCAATGAGGACACAGTGGTTCGAATGTTGCATTAGATTAGATGAACCTAACATATATTCAGAGCATTCCACCCAAAACCAGTTGAATACATTCTTTTCAGTACACATGGAATATTCTCTAGGATAGGTCACATATTAGGCCACTAAACAAGTCTTCATAAATTCAAGTAGACTGAAATCCTATCATGCAACTTTTCCTACCACAGTGTTAAGAAACTAGAAATCAACCACAAGAAAAAATCAGTATATGTGCTGCCGAAGCGAGCACATCCACAAGAAAAAATCAGGAAGAACACAAATATGTGAGGCCAAATAGTATGCTACTAAATAATGAATGGGTCAGCCAAGAAATCAAAGAGAAAATAAAAAAATACATGGAGGGACGCCTGGGTGGCTCAGTTGATTGGACAACTGCCTACAGCTCAGGTCATGATCCCAGAGTTCCCGGATCGAGTCCCGCATTGGGCTCCCAGCTCCACGGGGAGTCTGCTTCTCCCTCTGACCTCCTCCTCTCTCATGATCTCTCTTATTGTCTCTTTCTCAAATAAAGAAATAAAATCTTTAAAAAAAATACATGGAGACAGATGAAAATGAAAACACTACAGTCCAAAATCTTTGGGATGTAGCAAAAGCAGTTCTAAGAGGGAAGTTTATAAAAATAAGGCCTGCTTCAAGAAATAAGAAAAATCTCAAGCAACCAAAACTTACCCCTAAAGGAGCTAGAAAGAGAACAAAGGTCAAAGCCAGTAGAAGGCAGAAAATAATAAATATTAGAGCAGAAATAAATGAAATAGAGACTAAAAAAAACCAATAAAACAGATCAATGAAACCAGGAACTGATTCTTTGAAAATATCAGTAAAATTGATATATCTTTTTTTAAAAAATATTTTATTTATTTATTTGAGAGAGAGAGAGCATGAGAGGTGGTGGGTCAAAGGGAGAAGCAGACTCCCCGCTGAGCAGGGATTCCCTATGCAGGACTCCGTCCTGGGACTCTAGGATCATGACCTGAGCCAAAGGCAGTCACTTAACCAACTGAGCCACCAGGTGCCCCAAACGGATAAATCTTTAGCCAGATTTATAAAAACAGAAGAGAGAGGACTAATATTATATATATATATATATATATATATAAATATATATATAAAATCTGGCACATATATACATATATATGTATATATATAAAATGGCCATAAAAATAATGAGATTTTGCCATTTGCAACAACATGGATGGCTCTAGAAGGTATAATGCTAAGTGAGATAAGTCAGAGAAAGACAAATACCATAATGGTTTCTCTCATATATGGAATTTACAAAACAAAACAAATGAACAAAGGAAAAAAGAGACAAACAAAAATGCTTTTAAATACAAAAAAGAAACTGGTCATTGCCAGAGGGGAAGTGGGTGGGAGGTGGGTGAAACAGACAAAGGTTATTAAGAGTACACTCACTATCATGAACACTGGGTAATGTACAGAATTGTTGAATCAGTATTAGCTTCACCTGAAGCTAATATTACATGTTAATAATTCTATAATTAAAAAATAAAAATTTTTCGAGAAGGTTAAAGAAAAAGGAAAAGCTAATCTATGAAGTTAGAAGTCAGGCTAATGGTTACCCTTGGGGGGATAAGTGCAAGGGACAAGGGGAGGTTTTGGGGGTAATGTTCTATTTCTTAATTCTTCTCTGGTAATGTTCTATTTCTTAATCTGGTTATATGAATGTATTCACACTATAAACTTATGTACTTTTCGGTATGCATGTTATACTTTAATAAAAAGCTCAAAAATACTTTCTTTAAAGTGGAGGGGGAAAAAGCCAGTCTGCTTGAGCTCAGGTTACCAAAGACCTCCTTAATTTCCAAGTCCAATGGGCATCTGAGTGCCCACTTTACTTGACCTTCTTGAAGAACATTTGCACCTTGTTAATTCATTTCTTCCTTTGTTTTCACAGAAGGTGCCACAGCTTGGGCCCCTATTACCTCCTGCCTATCCCATGCGATTCTCTCCTAACCCACTTTTTCCTTCCCAGAATATATCCTTTCTCCTCTCTTGAGCTGCATGGGTTCTTCTAAATGCAAATCAGATCCTGTTACTGCTTTCCTTAAAACCATTCCCTAAAGCTCATATCTCACAGGTAAAACCCCAAAACTTCTTGGGCCATCATAAGAGGACCTTGTGGATTAAGGTTATGCCTGACCCTCTCACCTCATTTTCTTGGCGTTCACTTTCATGAAACTTGTGTTCTATCAGACAACTTGCAGTTCTCGGTAGCTCATGTCATTTCTTGTGTCCACGCCTTTGCATTTGCTTTTCCTTCTGCCAGGAATGCCTTTCCCCTTTGACTAATTATCAAGCACACACACATCCTTCCAGACCGAGTTCACATGTCTTCCTCCATGAAGAAGTCGCTCCCCACTTAGAGAGATCTCTCTTGGCCACCATAGTCTGAATTCCTTTGATCGTACTTTTCTCTTAGTATGGCAGCTACTATTTACCTCTTCTTCCCTACTAGCCTATGAACTAGTAGTAGAAGGACTTAATCTTGTCTTTATATCCCTAGTGCAGGCATAGAGTAGGCATGTAATGAATGAATGGATGGATGACTGAATCAGGTTAGTAGAGGAGAAATTTGCTCATGCTGCCCGTGCTGCCTCTGCTTACGGTGGTGTCTGTTCCAGGAATTTGACCATACTCTTCTGGGGACCTTGGAAAATTCTCCCTTCCCTGGAAAGCCCCTCATGAGATGCTCCAGCTGGAAGGGACCTCTCTTCTTATGCTGAAATACCACTTCTTTCTGGCCCCTCTCTTAGGCACTTACTTCTTTCACAGTATTTGTGCCTCTCTTGCTCAGCGCAAGTCATTTGTAAATTTTCTGAAGCAAGGGGCTATGTTTTATCTTTGTCCTTCCCCCAAAAGTACATCAAATGTCTTGTACATGGAAGGCACTTGATTCATGTCTATTGAAGTGACCCAGCATGGTTTCAATTCACACCAGTGGGGAGTTTTTCATGGAGAGCACAAAGGAGGCTGAGATTCCTGAATTGGAGAGAAGGTTCTGTGGGTGGAGCACACACTGAGGGGTTATTAGCATCAGGCAGGTGTGTCATTACAAAAATCAAAATAATTGCTAAAGAGAGAGACTTAGGTCTGAAAAGGCCACTCCTCTGCAAGGAGGCAGCCTTACAGAAATGCTCTCAACCCCTACCGGGGGCTTGGTAAACCCATTGCACCGCAGCCTGGGGCAGAGGCAAAAACTACCCTTCACTAAGCCTATCTAAACTAAGCTCTGGGAACCTTCTGAAGGCATTTTTAAGAAGATGCCAAAAGAGAGAATGTGATTAAATTTTCTAGAGCTATGGGAGACCCTGGGAGAAAACGCGTTCCTTTGGCCTCGGCTCCCTTAGCTGAAACATCATCGTGGAGGAGAGCGCCTTTCTTACTCCCAGAGGGCTTAGAATTCGAATCTCTGTTTAAATTAAGCATAACTGAGGGGGGGGAAAGCTGACTTGGTAAAACACAATGGGCTTAAATGGAACAAGCTGTTTGTGGTGTGGCCTATATGCCTTCTGCAATTAGATGAGCTCAGATCTCATCCAGATTCTTACCCATGCTGCTGGCCTGAAGAAGAAAGCCAGTAAATATCAAATATGCCAACAGTAAACATTTCCTTTGATTTTCTCCTGAGGCATCAGAGATTTCAGTATTTCATTATAATAGGTTTTCATCATGTGCTGTTTCAAAAACTGCCTTGAAAACAGGCTTGCAACTCCCAGTTTCTTCCTTGTCTGCAAAGGGAGCGAGGATGTTTGCGGCCCAAGAAGCTGACACCGGAGCTCTGGCCACACTGGGGCAGGGAGGCTGTTAGGTACGTCTCCAGAATTCCTCTGACATCAGGACAGAAGTCCCAACTGGATAACCTTCGGGCTTCTGGGACTTGGGAATGCTTATCAGAGTATGCAGTGTGAGCACATGGTCACTCTGTAGCCCAGAGAGGGTCATATCTACTTAAACAAATTTCCTGAGCATATTCAACCTTATCAAAGTACAGATGGAGGGTTTTCCTGTGAAGGCTAGATCAGAACGGCAAGTGAGTGGCTTTCATTTTGTTCTCTTCAGAGTAGATTAAGTGAAAGGCTTAAAGGAGGTTGGGAGAAAACTCTAATATTATCTTATTCATGTATGTACCGAATGACCTTACACACACTTCTTCAATTCCAACATCAAAGAGGCTTGGGTCTTCCTCCACAAAATCACAGTTCAGTTGTGAGAGCAGTGAGTGAAGTTGTGTTGGATGTTTTCTGTTTGCCCTTCCAGTTCTGTTCGCTTCCCTTTTCCATCAGGCTTTGAGCCCCATTACTAAGTCAGAGGTTCTCTTACCCTCTGTCTCCAGGTTGGGCTTGGTCAAAGGAAAATCCTAGCAGGAGATTAGAGGGAGGGAAGACCTTCAGGCTGGGTCTTCATTCCTTGGCCCCTCCCTGCTGGTTATTCAGGTTAGAGGGGTTCGTCTGCTGAAGGCCATAGCCTCTGGGAAGTGGTCTACCCCTGTCATTTCATGGGTTTCTCAAAGTTTGGTTAACTGCCTCTTCCCTCTGCTGCTCTAGTCCTAGAAGGAGGTGACAGCAGCCTGGTGTCACTAGCCTCAGGGTGCCTCACTGTCCCTTAGTGACTCTTGACCCTGCCACATTTTGTAAACAGTTCCTCTGTTAAGGGCCTCCCTGGGGACCCTTATTGAGTGTGTCACTTGTTTTCTGCCAGATGGAGGAGGCACTTTAGAAATGCAGCGTGGAAGGTATCCTGGAGGAGGTGAGGCATGAACCAAGTTAGCCAGGTGAAGGGGATTTTAGACAGCTGGCCCACAAGGCGCTTAAGTTGGAAGAAGTTTGTAGTGGTTGAAACATCTTGTCCCTAAGGGCAAAGACGCTGCCTCTCCTGCTTGTTGTTAAAGACTCAGCAATGAACATAGGGGTGCAGATTTCATTTTTTTGACATATACCTGGAAGTAAATGAATTGCAGAAGAAAAAGGAATTATGTCAGTTGATGTATGTATTAACTAAGCTTATTGTGGCAATCATTTTGCAATAGGCATGGAATAAATAATACTGTACACTTTAAGCTTACACAATGTTATATGTTAATTATATCTTGATAAAGCTGGAAAGAAAAGAATGAATTGTGTGTGAAGAGGGAGGGCATACATTTGCGACAACATGGATGGAACTAGAGCGTATCATGCTTAGCGAAATAAATCAAGAGGAGAAAGACAACTATCTTATGATCTCCCTGATATGAGGAAGTGGTGATGCAACATGGGGGCTTAAGTGGGTAGGAGAAGAATAAATGAAACAAGATGGGATTGGGAGGGAGACAAACCATAAGTGACTCTTAATCTCACAAAACAAACAGGGGTGCAGGGGGGAGGGGGGTTGGGAGAAGGGGGGGTGGGGTTATGGACATTGGGGAGGGTATGTGCTTTGGTGAGTGCTGTCAAGTGTGTAAACCTGGCAATTCACAGACCTGTACCCCTGAGGATAAAAATATATGTTTATAAAAAATAAAAAATTAAAAAAAAAAAAGAGGGAGGGCATAGAGGTAGAGACATGGCAACACAGGAGCTAAGCAGAGTCAGATCACACACAATTGCCTGCTATTCTCTTCTCTTTCTATTAGCTAGCATTCTATTATAAAATAATAATTATTTAGGGTAAACAATTCCAAATGATGCAGAAAGGTATAAAGTGAAAAGTAAAGTTCTTCACGTCCTAATCCTACTGCCCCTAAGAATCAAAACCATGAATCCATTGAATGTTTTCTTTCAGACATTTTCTATATACACACCTACCTGCACAGTCAGTCTTTATTTTACAAGTTACACTCTGCTTTAAAAAAGCAGTTTGCAGAAGTATGCAATTTATTTTTGATATCATTCCATTCTGTTTCTGTTTGACCTCTTCTAATTGCATCTTCCATTAGGAATCATCACAACTTACTAACAAGGTTAAATGAGGGAAATTTTTGTAGCTTCCCATTGTTTGGTATTACAGTTAATCCTGCAAGCAACTTCCTTACATCTTTGTGCAAATGTGTGTGTTTGTGAAATAAATTCTCCAAAGTGGAATTGACATGTCTATGGTCATGTTATTCAACCATTGTACCATTGTTAGTTACACTCATGGTTGGAATAGCATAGGACAGAGTGGTTGAATCACTACGTTGTACACCTGAAACTAATGTAACATGGTGTGTTAACTAGACTCAAAACAACAACAAAAAAAGAATAAGCTTTCTGATGGAATAGGTTCCCATATGGTTTTAAATAAAGATTTACCTATTTGTGAATACAAAAAAAAGTTGCAACGTTTTAAGTTCACACTAATAAATGTATGTTGGAGAGGGTCATCCAGAGGACGTGACCGCTGGCTGACCTCTGAGCCGCACCCAGGCAATTAGAAGCTCCTCACCTGCTCCCCATCCTTGGAGTATATCTTCCGCCTGAGGCGCTTCCCACAGCCAGAGCAATTTTCTCGGATGCCGCCTTGAGAGAGTCACGGGAAGTTGAGATTGTCCAGGCTAAATGCAGGACTGAACCCAGTGCAGGCCTCTGTAGACACTTTTCAGATTCTGGCAAGTAGGTGTGGACATCTACTCATTTCGTGGTTGCCCAAGATAAGCCTGGTAAGTAAGTTCCCTTGCTTGTGGTGACGGCCACCTACCAGTCTGGGGTGGCTTGCCCTTTATTCTGGCTCTCCTTGCTCTCCAGGCCAGGAACCAGTTTCTATTTCCCTGGAGGGGAATAGAAACCAACACGTCTGAGAGTGCTGGATACTAGATTTTATTCAACTTGAAAAGTCTGGATATTATCACACTTAACATGGTGCAGTATTGGTTATAATTAGGCTTTCACTATTGTCTATCTGATAGGTGCATTTTGCTTTTTTTCACTTCTCTCTCTTCCAACGATATAATTTACCTAAGCACTGGTAACTTCTTATTTGTAAATTGCAAATCCTCGTTAGAATGAAAAGAAAGAAAATCTCTCAGTCTACTCATAGGTACTAATGAATAACTTTCCCTTATTTGACCTTTTATTTTTATCCTTTGTGTGTACTTCCTCCAGGACTTTTCTACAGCTTCTGAAATGTGTTTTCTTTTTCTGCCTTAAATAAGTGACTATTTTAAATTAATGTACATACTAGTTTTTCCTTAGCCCATCCTTACTGCTCTGAGTACTTTACCTTCCTTATTATTTCCTAGTTTTTCAAAGGTAATGTGGCACTTCAACTTCTATGTATGTTGTAGTCAGAGAGATAGAAAATAGGTAAAAAAGAAACCATGTAATTTCAGATAGAGGTATACCATGCAAAAATAAAAAAAATGGTTAGGCTGTAGAGTGTGCAAACTGGAGAAGGGAGTGGAAGCTGGTGCTCAGAAATGAAGTTTAATGAAGATCTCCTGGAAAAAATGACATTCAGGCAGACTCCAAATGCCGAGTGAGAAGAAGGGAGAGAGGGTGAACCAGGCAAGGGAAGAATGTGCAAGGGCCCTGGGGATGGGAGGAGCTTAGAAGTTTTTTTTTTTTAATAATTTTATTTTTTCAGTGTTCTAAGATTGATTGTTTATGTACCACACCCGTGTGTTTGATTAGCAAGAAGACAGCCTGGCAGGAGAGTAAGGAGCAAGGGAGAAGAAGGAAAGGCCATTATAGGGAGTTTGGATTTGGTTGGATGGAAGAAAGACTACTGGAAGATGTTAAGCTAGGGAATTACATGATCTCATTTACATATTTAAAAGGTCATTCTGGAGGTGTGTGCTCACTGCCTGTTTCTCTCATTCTCCAGCCCTCTTAGCCTCAAGATCTTCTCCCTTTGTATTAAAAAAAACAAACCAAAAAACAACCCCCACTTTTTAAAAAACCATTTGGGACTGTGAAGTCACCAAACAGAACAAAATGTGGATGCAACTGCAAAGTGGGTTTGTATATGGCCCTTTATCTCTCCTCTGAGTCCTTCAACTCATTTTATCAGAAATAGTTTAATTATATCAAATCTTGGGTGCTAGCTGAAGGATTTGGAGATAGATCTGTCAAAAGATTAGTTGTCCTTTAAAAACAACCATTGCTGTATTAGAACATGTCCAAGTGCAGAACTGAGTTGCTTTTCGGTACATCCTTCAACTCTTTAAAGATGACTGAAATGTTCCATTCCCATGAAGGTTGAAAAGGAGAGCAATTTAATATACATCTGTTCCTTTTTCCTCTCTCTATTTTTTACTAAGTTTCTCCTTGTTTAAAAACATTGCCTATAAGAGTCGACTTGAGTGTGAATTACAATTAGAGATACAGTCTCTGAGGTTGCCAAATTAGGTTCTTCACAGATCCATTAGCATTTCCCCAGTTCTCTGCTGGCTGCCATAGATCCAGCTCCAGGAGGACTTTTGGCTACTTCTCCATCTAGCCTCTGCCCGTGGGCTGACATCTATCAAGCTAATTGCTGGCTAATTCTATAATAGATGCATCCCAGGTGTTTTTCACCATCTTTTGAAATCTTTACTCTGTTTTCTTCTGCACTTGGACTCCTACTTACAGCTTTACTGACTTACATAATGCATACATGTCTACTTTCTCAGAAATCTATGCCTCTGCTTGCTGTAAGCCCTGAACTAAAAAGAAAAAAACAACAACTTGCTGACAATGGAGTTCAGTTCAGAAATTTTGATTAACAACAAAAGTCTAGAAGACTTGGTTATTTGGAACTCAAATCTGGGAATGGGCAACATAATAGCCAAATCACAGGCTGCAAACAGAAAGGGACTTTGTAGGCGGGGTGGGGAGTGGAGGGGGTTCAAGTATAAGAGAAATAGGCAGTGCCCACTCAACTCCACTGTCTTCTGCTGTTTCATGAACTACTGGGTACAACAGCAGTAAGTGGACCTATAGCTTTAAGGCAATGCTGGCCATCTCTTCATGTTGCTTTTACTCTAGAAGCCTAAGAGTTTGGACTCTGATGTTTTCTAGAACTTCAGATGATAGACTCTTTGGTATCGTGCGTGGCATTTTTTTTTTTTTATTATCAGTTTTTGAGGTACAGCATTTACCCATGATCTGTTACTGATATTTTGTTCAAGTAGTACCTTCCTAAGGACACCTGCCCTGAACCACTGTATTTAAAATTACAATACTCCAGACTCCCTATACCTTCCTCTTCTTTCCTTTTTCCTGGCATTTGTCACCCTCCAATATACACTGTACTTCTTATTTATTCTGTTCACAATCTTTATCTTTCTTTGCCTGCTAGAATGTGAGCCTCAAGACTGTAGTGTATCTGCTTTATTGATTCACATATCCCAAGCACCTAGTAGATGCTTCGTAAGTACTCATTGAGTGAATGAATGACGTTTTACAGTAAGAACAGGTCATAAATATTAGCTCAAGATTCTTATTTTGGGCATCTGATTAATTCAGCTGTTCAACCAATCATCACTTGTGGACATCTGCATGATGTACATGTACTATATCTACATTTTTCCCAACTTTTAGTATAATTTTCTTACCAACCATGTATATTTTACTCTTACTTTTAGATTACCAAAAGCCATAGATAGACAAAAGCCTTCTAGATAGACAGATTGATCTAACATCATCTGATCCCTATAATTAAGTATATGATATCTTAAGATCTTTTATTGTATGTCACTTTCTATTTTATTTTTATGTGAACATCCCCTCTCTCCTTGGTCTATGTTATGTGAATGGAAGTGTCAGTCCTTGGATTCCCAATAAGAAGATTGACGTGGGGATCCACACTTGAATAAAAATAGCCAGAAGGAAAGTAGGAAGCACAAAACAGTTTATTACATAGTTTATTAAAGTGAAAGTATGCTCTCTAGGTGGGAGAGCGGGCAGGTTCCCAGAGCAGGAACAGGCCCTAACTCATTTGGCGTTTGGTTGGTTGTTGTGTCTCTCTGGGCTGGGAAGAGCTGTGACCTACAGTGGGGTGGTGTCTAATGGAGGCTGCTTTTAGTAATTTGGGGGGACTCCTCTCACAGGTTGTTGGGATGGAGAATTTTGACCCCACAGGGTTTGTACCAGAACCTCATGGCAGCCTTTCTACATGGAGTGGGGCTGTAGCCACAATGCAAATGCATCATCATGAGTCTAGGAGTCCCCAGGTGCAGCGGTGGAAGAGGAGAGTACACCTGTGGCTCTTCATCTGTCAACCCCAAAGTCTTGAGCCCACAAGGTCAGGATGTTGTGCTCCCAAGCTTCTAATGTGTAAATTATTTATCACTGTCCTTGCCTCCAGCTCGTGTCTCCTTCCCCTTCAAGGAGTTGGGACTTTATCTCTAGGATGTTCCTTCCATGGTTTATATCTAGCTTCTACCTAACAATAGCACTAGGCACATGGTAGATCTCAGTTAAGGACTTGATGACTAAAGGGCCATAGGAATTTCAATCTTACTTCTTAAAAAGATCTATTTATTTTTGAGAGAGAGCTAAAACAAGCATGAAGGGAGGGAGAGGCAAAAGGAAGAGAATCTTAAGCAAGCTCCTTGCTGAGCCTGGAGCCAAGGCGGGGCTTGATCTCATGACCCCGAGAACTTGACCAAAGCTGAAATCAGGAGTCCCATGCTTAATCAACTGACTCACCCAGGTTCTCTAGGAATTTCAATCTTAATTGTAACTTTAACAGTTTAAAATGTAAGTGGTTAATTGTTCTGATATTGATAGTGATAGCACCTCAGGTTTATTCACCGGAGAATTTACTCTCCTGGCCTGCTACAGATGTCCCCTCCTAGCCATGCTCTCTGCCTCCAGCTCTTTTCCCCCTTGACTCTAGCCTTTACCACTCCATCAGACTTGCCTCCCTAAAGCCAAGCTCTGAGCATCCATGGTAACTTCAGAAACTTTCAGTAGTCCCCAGTGTCTTCGTAACTAAACACAAATTCTTTATTAGCATCTTATTGAAAGTCCTCTTTAATGGCCTCAAATCACCCTCATGGTCTCATGTCTTACTACTTTCATATTCCAGGAAAATCATGAGCGTCCTTGCTCCCCGCCTCTGCTCTGTCATTACCATTCCTGAACTTGTCTCACGCTGATTGCCCCGACCAGAACCAGGAATGGCCCAGGGCCTGGATTCTGTCAAATTCTTTTCATCTCTTAGATCTTGCTGAAGGGCCACCTTCTATATGAAACTTTTTTTTTTTTAATTCCCCTACTGGTTGTGCTTCTCCTTTCTCTGAAGTACTATAACTTTTTAAATACTGTAACTTAAAAAAATTGCACTGTGTAGATCACAGTTCTTTTTAAAAAAATTTTCTTTTGTTGTAGTAGGAACACTGAACATGGGATCTACCTTCTTTTCCCAGTTTTACTGAGGAATAAAATTGGCAAAATTTTTGTATGTTTAAAGTATAGAGTGGGGAGATTTGATACACATATACATTTTGGAAGGATTCCTGCATACAAGAGACACCACACAGTATTTATCTTTCTCTGTCTGGCTTACTTTACTTTCTAGAGTCATACCTTCTAGATTCATCTGTTTGTCAAACATGGAAGTATTTTCTTCTTTTTAAAGATCAAATAATATTCGCTTGTGTGTACATACTCATTTTCTTTATCCACCATCTGTCAACAGGCACTTAGGTTGTTTCCACACTTTTGCTCTTGTGAATAGTGTTGTGAGGAACAGGAACATGGGAGGACAGGTATCGCTTTGAGCTCCTGATTGCAATTTCTTTAGATATATAGCCAGAAGTAGGATTTCTGGGTCTTTTTAAAATTATTATTCATTATGTTATTTATGTTAGTCACCATACAGTACGTCATTAATTTTTGATGTAGTGTTCCATGATTCATTGTTTATGTGTAACACCCAGTGCTTCATGCAATACGTGCCCTCCTTAGTACCATCCCCGGGCCAACACATTCCCCCCTCCCCAAAACCCTCCGTTTGTTTCTCAGAGTCACAGTCTCTCAAGGTTTGTCTCCTGCTCTGATTCCACCCCCCTTCATTTTTCCCTTCCTTCTCCTAATGTCCTCCATGCCATTTCTTATGCTCCACAAGTAAGTGAAACCATGTGATAATTGACTTTCTCTGCTTGACTTATTTCACTCAGCATAAACTCCTCCAGTCCCATCCCTATTGATGCAAAAGTTGTGTATTCATCCTTTCTGATGGTTGAGTAATAGTCGATTGTATATATGGACCACATTGTCTTTAAACCATGTGTCTGCCAAAGGGCTTCTCGGCTCTTTCCACAGTTTGGCTATAATCAAAACCACATGGAGACACCATCTTATACCAGTTAGAATGGCAAAAATTAAAAGGCAAGAAACAACAAATGTTGGAGAAGAAGTGGAGAAAGGGGAACTCCCACTGTTGATGGGAATGCATACTGGTGCAGCCACTTTGGAAAACAGTGTGGAGGTTCCTCAAAAAGTTCAAAATAAGCTACCCTATGACCTGGCAATTGCACTACTGGGCATTTACCCCAAAGATACAGATGTACTGAAAAGAACGACCATATGCACCCCAGTGTTCATAGCAGCAATGTCCATAATAGCCAAACTGTGGAAGCATCACTGATCTTATGGTAGCACTATTTTTAATTTCTTGAGGAACTTTCATAATGTTGCTCATAATAATTATACCAGTTTATATTCCCACTTTTTTGCACATCCTCACCAGAATTGGTTATCTCTTGTCATTTTTTTTTTTTTAAAGATTTTACTTATTCATTTGACAGAGAGCGTACAAGCAGAGGGAGTGGCTGGCAGAGGGAAAGAGAGAAGCAGGCTCTCCACTGAGCAGAGAGTCTGACATGGGGTTCAATCCCAGGACCCTGGGATCATGATCTGAGCCTAAGGCAGATGTTTAACTGACTGAGCCACCCAGGTGCCCCTTGTCTTTTTTTATTGTAGACATTCTAATAGGTATGAAATGATTTCTCATTGTGGTTTTGATTTGCATTTTCCTGATGATTAATGATTTTGAGTAATTTTCCACTTACCCATTAACCACTTCTATTTCTTTTTGGGGAAAATGTGTATTCAGGTCTTTTGCCCATTTTAAAATTCTTTCTCCCTCCCTCCCTCCCTTTCTGCCTCCCTCTTTCCTTCCTTCCTTCCTTTGCTATTGAGTTCTATCAGTTTCTTGTATATTTTGGATATTAGATATGTAGTTTGCAAGTATTGTCTCCCATTCTGTAGGCTGACTTCTCATTTTATTGATGGTTTCATCTGCTGTGCAGATGATTTATAGTTTGATGTAGTCCCATTAGTTATTTTTGCTTTTGTTGCTTTCAGTTTTGGTGTCAAATCCAAAAAAATCATTGCTGAGACCAAATGACGTCAAGGAGCTCATCTCCTAATTTTTCTTCTAGGAGTTTTATGGTTTCAGGTCTTATTTTCTAGTCTTTAATCCATTTCAAATTGATTTTTGCATATGGTATATGATAGTGCTACAGTCTCGTTCTTTTGCATGTGGGTATATAATTTTCCCAACATCATTTATTGAAGATACTATCCTTTCCCCATTGTATTTTCTTGGCTTCTTTGTCAAAAATTTTAACCATATATATGTGACTTTATTTATGAACTCTCTCTTCTCTTCCATTGATCTGTGTCTGTTTTTAGGTCAGTCTACATTTTGATTACTAGAGTTTTGTAATATAGTTTGAAATTAGAAAGTGTGATACCTCCAGCTTTGCTTCCTTTTTCAAGATTTTTTTGGCCATTTGGGATCTTTGTGGTTCTAAATTTAGGACTTTTTTTTTCCTATTCTGTGAAAAATTCCATTGGAATTTTGATAAGGATTACATTGAATCTATAGATGGTTTTGTGTAGTATGGACAGTTTTACAACAATAATTCTTCCAATTCACAAAAAGAGTATCTTTTCATTTATTTATGTCTTCAGTTTCTTTTATGAATATTTTATAGTTTTCAGTGTTTAGAACTTTCCCTTCCTTGTTAAGTTTATTCCTAAGTATTTTATTCTTTTTGATGTTATATAAATGGAATTGTTTTCTTAATTTCTCTTTCTGATAGTTTGTTAATATTTAGTAACATACCTGAGTTAGTTACAGAATTCATTTATTAATTCTGTTTTCTGGTGGAATCTTTAGATTTTCCCTGTATAAAATGATGTTATTTGCAAACAGAGAAAATTTCTTTTCTGTTCTGATTTGGGGGTGTCCCCTCAGTCCCCTCAGCCCCCCTCAGCCCCTCTCACCCGTGCCTAATTGCTATGGCTAGCACTTCCAATACCATGTTTAGTAGAAGGGGAGAGAGTTGGCATTCTTGTTTTATTTCGGTTCTTAGAGAAAAAGCTTTTAGCTTTTCATTATAGTCTATGATGTTAACAGTGGGCTTGTCATATATGGATTTTATTATTTTGAAATACATTCCTTCTATATCCAATTTGTTGAGAATTTTTAATCATAAAAGAATGTTGATATTTTCAAATGCTTTTTCTACATGTATTTAGATGATCATATGATTTTAATCCTTTGTTAATATGGTGCAGCACATTGATTAATTTGCATATGTTCAACTATCCTTGCATTTTAGGAATAAATCCCATTTGATCATGGTGTATGATCTTTTTAATGTACTATTGCTTGTATTTTGGGGGTAATTTTGCATCAGGGTTATTGGTCTATAATTTTTTTTTTCTTCTAGTGTCCATCTCTGATTTTGGAATCCGTGTAATGCTGGCCTCCTAAAATAGTTTGGATGTTTTCTCTCCTCTTCAATTTTTTTGGAAGAGTTTGAGAAGGATTTGTATTAATGCATCTTTCAATGTTTGGTAGAGTTCATCAGTGAAGCCTCTGGTCCTGGTGAGCACAAGAAGCCTTTTGTTTCTTGGGAAGTTTTTGATTATTCATTTAATCTCCTTAATTATAATTGGTCTGTTCAGTTTTTTTTGTTGTTGTTTCTTTATGATTCAGTTTTGCTAGGGAGCATGTTTCTAGGAATTACTGATTTCCTCTAGATTATCTGAATTGTTGGCATATAATTACTTATAATTTCTTTCTTTTTTTATTTTTAAAGATTTTATTTCTTTATTTGACTGAGAGATAGAGAGCACAAATAGGCAGAGCAGCAGGCAGAGGGAGAGGGAGAAGCAGGCTCTCTGCTAAGCAGGGAGCCCGATGTGGGACTTGATCGCAGGATCCTGAGATCATGACCTGAACTGAAGGCAGCCACTTAACTGACTGAGCCACCCAGGCGCCTCTACTTGTAATAATTTCTTACGATCATTGGAATTTCTGTATTATCCAGTATAATGTCACCTCTTTTGTTTCCAATGTTGGTCTTCTCTCTCTTTTCTTCAGTTCAGTTTCATATTTTCTATTTCCTTCTGGTCTATTTCATGTATTTTTGCTCTGATCTTTGTTGATTCCTTGCTTTTGCTGATGTTCTTTTTTTTCTGGTTCCCTGAAATGTAAAATCATGTTTTTTGAAATCTTTCTTATTTTGTAATGTAGGTGCTTATTGTCATAGAAGCCCCTGTTAGAACTGCTTCTAGTACCTCCATAAGTTTTGGTTTGTTGTGTTTCCATTTTCACTTACCTCAAGATTTTTGGGTTTCCATGTTGATTTCTTCTCTGGCCCATTGGGTTTTCAGGAACATGTTTACTCTCCACTTATTAAAAATGTAAACTTACTTGGAATTACAGCATAAAGCACAATAACAGCCTACAGAGAGTGCCTCAGATGTTTGCCTTTGTCTAGAACAATCTTTATTTGCAGTCATTTGCAGTTCAATCTGAGAGTGGCCTGACAGCTAATGGTTTGTTCTCAGCCACATTTTACCCTTTACCAGGCTTGGGGGAGATAGGGCTACCAAACTTTCTTATTCTCTACAAACTTTCCATTCTTCGTTTCTACTTTTTGACATTTTTGTGATTTAGGCAGCTGGAGTATAAGTTTTCTTGACCCCTTGCAAATGGCAATCTCATCTCAATCAGAATTGTCAAGTGGATTTCTGAAAGCCACTAGTTAGCCTGATTGGAGAAGAGAGCCCTACCTGTCTGCAGACAACCCTTTGCTGGGTATTTCCCAAATCTAGGACATTTCCTGCTTGAGTACCTACTTGAATCACAGAATACACTCAATCTAACTTCAGCATCTTTGACTTCGATGAAGCTGGAACGAATTATCAGAAAGAAACATTCTCTATTGAATTTAGGAATTTTCAATTACTGAAGTTTCCTTTCAGAATAGAAATGTACTTTTTTTGTTTTTTTCTTTTGTTTTTTAAAGATTTTATTTATTTATTTGATAGAGATCACAAGTAGGCAGAGAGGCAGGCAGAGAGAGAGAGGAGGAAGCAGGCTCCCTGCTGAGAAGAGAGCCCAATGCAGGCTGGATCCCCAGACTCTGGGATCATGACCTAAGCTGAAGGCAGAGGCTTTAACCCACTGAGCCACCAGGCGCCCCCAGAAATGTACTTTTTTTTTTTTTTTAATTTCTTTTCAGTGTAACAGAATTCATTGTTTATGCACTACACCCAGTGCTCAATGCAATACGTGCCCTCCTTAATACCCACCACCAGGCTCACCCAATTTCCCATCCGCCTTCCCCTCCAAAACCCTCAGTTTGTTTCTCAGAGTCCAGTCTCTCATGGTTTGTTTCCCCCTCTGATTTCCCCCAACTCCCTTCTCTCCATCTCCCAATGTCCTCTGTGTTATTCCTTATGCTCCATAAGTAAGTGAAACCATATGAGAATTGACTCTCTCTGCTTGACTTATTTCACTCAGCATAATCTCCTCCAGTCTCATCCATGTTGATACAAAAGTTGGGTATTCATCCTTTCTGATGGAGGCATAATACTCCATTGTATATATGGACCATATCTTCTTTATCTATTTATATGTTGAAGGGCATCTTGGTTCCACAGTTTGGCAACCATGGTTATTGCTGCTATGAACACTGGGGTACAGATGGCCCTTCTTTTCACTACATCTGTATCTTTGGGGTAAATACCCAGTAGTGCAACTTCAGGGTCATAGAGAAGCTCTATTTTTAATTTCTTAAGGAATCTCCACACTGTTTCCCAAAGTGGCTGCACCAACTTGCATTCCCACCAACAGTGTAAGAGGATTCCCCCTTCTCCACATCCTCTCCAACACCTGTTGCTTACTGTCTTATTAATTTTGGCCATTCTAACAGGTGTAAGGTGGTATCTCAATGTGGTTTTGATTTGAATCTCCCTGATGGCTAATGGTGATGAACATTTTTTCATGTGTCTGTTAGCCAATTGTATTTATTTTCTATTTATCCTAACTCTTCTTTGGTCATTGTTTCCCTTTCTTTGGCTTAATTGAAGGGTTTTTTCCCCTCTGTATTTATGAGTCCACTTCTGGTTGTTTATTCATTTGGTTTTTTAGATTCCACATATAAGTGAAAGCATATACTTTTTTTTTAACATCGACTGTATTATTAGCCCCAAGGGTACAGGTCTGTGAATCATGGGACTTGCATTCCCACCAATGGTGTAAGAGGGTTCCCCTTTCTCCACATCCTCTCCAACACACATTGTTTCCTGTCTTGCTAATTTTGGCCATTCTAACTGGTGTAAGGTGGTATCTCAATGTGGTTTTAATTTGAATCTCCCTGATGGCTAGTGATGATGAACAAAAATAACCACACAGAGATAAAAAATCATGTAGCTCCCTCACAATAAAAAGTACATTTCTGTCTTCAGACAGAAATTGTGAGGGGCTACATGATTTTTTATCTCTGCGTGGTTATTTTTGTTCAAAGTTTGACTCTTGAAAATAGTCCTGTGCTAATATTTACGTAGAAGTGGCAGGCTATGAGACAGAAAATCTAAGAGGTAATTTAAAATGCACTTTGGCGTATGTTACATTCAAATTTTCCAGGAGAGTAATGTGTTTTATTAAGCCAGATACACAAAATTTTATATATTCCTTAATATGTGAATTATTTTTATCAGTAATATTTATAGTATTATGGAGCTTACTCACCAAAGATAAATCTCAATAGGTGCTACCAGAAATGAGCAATGATCTTTGATGAATCCAATGCTCATGGGTTTGAAGTCTCTAGTCTCCAGGTATGAGACATTTGGCTTTCTACCAGCAACAGAACCTGGGAATTTCCCACATTTTTGCATTAAATGAAACTTGTCTCATTTGCCTTCTATTTAGCAATTTAGTTACCTGCCTCTAGATACTTTTCAGAGTATAGATAGATATAGATATAGATAGAGTATAGAGATAGACTACTTTTGGCAACGAACAGAGAAATTCCATTCATTTCTTGAATGCCTGTATTATGTTGGTACTGTGTGTCACAGGAATTTTAAAAATGAGTAAGCTGTGGTCTCTGTTCTTTAGGGAGTTACAATTCAGTAGTAGGGACAGGGAAGGCATAAATAGCTTGAATACTAGGTAGCTCTAACCAGTGTCATAATTAGGATGTTGTGAAAATATCAGAGTATGAAAGATTAATAGTTTTAGAATACAAAAACTTCCTTTTTCCTGTTTTCTTCCAGAATTTTCCTTAAGCTAACACTTCTGGCCTCTCTCCCCATCAAGTAAGGAGAAGTGATGTTGCTCAGATCTATTATCTTCAATCTATCAATATCAGTAGTAGAGGAAACAAAACATGTTTGCCTGAGTGGGAAGCTTAACTCTAACATTTGTTTCAATAGGCCTCTTTTACCCTTATACTTATGCCTTGTTCTTCAACAATGGTAATAAGTTAATCATAATGTTGGCAGAGATCAGAATGTGTGGTATAAAAACATGTAAAAACACTGTATTTGAAACAGTTTATTTGTAGAGAAATGCTAAGTCCCTTCTCATTTTATTGATTAATTACTTGAATTCTGTACTATATTAGTCAGATTTTTGCTGATGTGATGTTGCATAATGAATAACTCCAAAATTAATGGTTTATGATAATAAATATTACTACTTGTAAGTCTAATGACTGGGTGGCCATGCTCTGCTGGGCTTTGCTAGGCTTGGCATATCTTTCATTCTGGAATCTTCTCTGGCCTGAGTTGTTCTCACAGTAGAGGCCCAGAGTGCAAAAGGGGCAAACCAAAGCTTGGTTTGGTAGGTGTAATATTACCTACAGTTTCTGCTCAGAGCTGGCATATTGTCATCTCTGCTCACATTTGATTGGTTAAGGCAAGTTACATGACCAAATCCAAAGCCAGTGGGGCAAGGAAGTATACTCACAGTGAATCATGACAAAGATTAGGACAAAAGAAAGGGTTGTGATAGAATTTCCCACATATACCCCTGGCTTTCACTTAGTTTCTTATATATAGAATCTTAAGCTACTTCATTGTATTTGCATTGTCTAACTTATTTTTTCCATTCTGTCTTTGATGAAACTATGAAGACACTCACAATTCTTTGATTAGTCTTCTGCCATGAAGTTCCATTGAAAACACTTCTAGTGAATATTACCACCCAAACCACCCATGTGAATTAATATCTTATTCATAAAACTTAAGAGAATAGATTCTTGATGAACCAGGGTCACAATAACTATTCTGTTTGTGGTAAGCAGACTGTGGAGTCCCTCCATGATCCCTGCCTACTGATTCTGACTCTCGTAGTCCCCTCTTCTTGAGGGTAGATAGAACTTGTGACTTTCTTGTAACACATAGAATATGACAAATGTGATGGGATATATGTGATTATATGTAAGTGATTAGGTTATATAATATTATAAATCCTATCCTCCAAGGAGATTCTCTCCTGCTGGCTTTGAGGAAAGATATAGCTATGTTGGAAAGACCCACATGGTGGAAAGCTAAGTGTGGCTTCCAACCAAGAGCAAGAAATTGAGGCCCTCAGTCCTGTAGCTCTCTAGAAATCACATGCTGGTAAACAGTCATTTGGCTTGGAAGTAAATCCTTCCCCATTGGGGACTAAGATGAGACTGCAGCCCCAGCTCACATTTGGGTTGGAACCTTCTGAAATCATGAATCAGAGGACACAGCTAAGCCTTTTACATATCTTGGTCCATAGAAACTGAAATAATGTATATTTTTAATGTATTGTTAGACATCTTTAGTAAAATTTTTAATCTTTTATCCATTTCATAGTATCAAGGATAAAGTGTCTTTATGAGTTTCTATTGCCTGCTAATTGTGTGTGTTTCATTCTGGTTTCCTATTTTGTTACAGCTGGTTTTGTTTATGTATTAACATCAATAATTTTGGGTGGTAAACTCTGTGTAAGTAGATTTTATTAAATCCATTTATCTCATATACTTGTGTGTTTATAGAAAATTAAAAATGCATACTTGCTTGTTAATATTTATTAAACCTCTACAATGTGTTTGGCACAATCCTACATGATGGAGATACAAAACAAGAGAATGAAATGGTCCCTGCCTTCATTAAGCTTTCCTTTTATTGGAAGAATCAGAGAATAACTAAATACAGTTTCTAAATTACATATTTGAATAACTGTGAGGAGAAAATAAATAAGTTACTATAATCTAGGAATAATTAGATCTATTGTATTCTAGCAAAGCCTTTTGAGGAGTTAGCATTTAAACAGATTTAAAAGATGAGAAGGTGTGGGGAACATGGGTGGCTCAGTTGGTTAAGTATCTTATCTCTCTTGGTCTTGGTTGAGGTCATGACCTCAGGATCCCGAGATCAAGTCTTTTGATGGGCTCCACACTCAGTCTGGGGTCTGCTTGTCCCTCTCCCTCGGTTCCTCCTGCTGTGCTCTCTCACTCTCCCTTTCTCTCTTGGGATTAAATAAATAAAATCTTAAAAAAAAAAAAAGATGAGAAGGTACAACTATATTCTCATCAATTTAGAACTGGATGAGTTCTGTTAGTGCAGAATTGCATTTGCGTGTGTGTGTGTGTGTGTGTGTGTGTGTGTGTGTAGAGGTAGCATGGGTGGGATAGGAACTGGGTTCAGAAGTGCAAACAAAAATTTGATTTCAGGAGATTGAAAGAAAATAAAAGAAGTAACAAGTAACAAAGTGTATATATTTGGAATATAATCTTGTGATAACCTGTGTAGTAATTGTATGGTACAATACTATGTCAGCAATTCTTAGGATAAGAAAAAATGATACTTAAAATCACAAAAAGCTAGATACTGAGTCCTATTTAGTATATGTTGATCATATACATGCTTATTATTGAGAGCAGAGTCAAGACCTTGCTGAAACTGTTTTGTATATCCATCTCTGTCTGCATCTCTTAATTTCCTTTTTCTCTGCAATTGTTCTGCTGGGTTTTATTAAGTCACAGATATTTCACCCCAGTATGAATCTAAATCTTTTGCTTCTGTCACTTCTGTACACACTCTGAATTTCAGAGCAGGCCAGTATTCTGGGAATGCCAAGAAAGAAATAAAGTTTTCTTTTACTTTGGTTTAAACTTTTTTCTTTCCGGTTAGTTTCCTGAGTGTTTCTCAAACATTTTCTCTTGATGGCAAAAGTCTGTCTCCCAAAAGCATGTTTGGAACTAAAAGTGCATCTGTCTTGAGAGGCTGGCGTCATCGCAAGTATAAATGTGTGTTTTGTGAACATTAGCAACTGTTGAGGGAGACAAATAATGGAGATGTGGCTATGAATTCTGTGTGTTTGTGTGTATATGGGAGAGAGAAAGTAGTGGGGAGCCGAGAAAGAGATTAAGGAGGGAATCAGGAGGAAGAAGCAGAAGAGAAGTAAGGAGAGAAAAAGGACATTGTTTGAGATAGTTGATAAACAAAAAAGGGTTCTTGAGACAGCTGATAAACAGAAATCAGTTTGACCTGAAGCAGGTGCCAGGGTTACAAAGACAATCACACTAGGACTGTGTTTACTGACTAGACAGGAAATGATGGAAAAAGGGGAGCAGCCACTTAAGGAAATCTTTTCAGACAAACAGGAAGGTACCAGAGAAGAAAACTGTGAATGAGACAAGAATCTAACTAGTCCCCCTTTTCTGGGCTATGTTCTAGAAGCCTCTGAGAGGCTGATTCAAAATCCTTGTGGCAAGACCGTGGTTTTAATGAGTCAAAAGCCAACTTTTTCAGGACTAAGATCTAGATAAGTAGATAGATACCCGGAGTGTTTTGTTTATTTGTTTGTTTGTTTATTTATTTAAATTCCAGTGTAGTTAACATATGGTGTTATTAGATTCAGGTATACAATATAGTCATTCAATAATTCTAATCATCATTACTCAGTGCTCATAATAATCATACTCTTAATCCCCTTCACCTATTTCACCCCCCAATATGCTTTTTAAATTTTTTTTTAAATTTTATTTTCCAATATGCTTTATTGTAAATGAGTACCCTTAGTTAAAGGTATTTTTTTTCAACAAGAATATATTTGTTTTTTAAATAGATTTTATTTATTTGACAGAGATCACAAGTAGGCAGAGAGGCAGGCAGAGAGAGAGGAAGGGAAGAGGCTCGCTGCTGAGCAGAGAGCCCTATGTGGGGCTCAATCCCAGGACCCTGGGATCATGACCTGAGCTGAAGGCAGAGGCTTTAACCCACTGAGCCTCCCAGGCTCCCCAAGAACATTTTTTATTTGAAGCATACTTCAGAATACATGGTTCTAAAGGATATAAAACATTCCATCTAAGAAAAATGGGATATACATTTTCTTCAAGTATACATAGAAGGATCCCCTGGTTAAATCACATAAAAAGAGACATAACAAATACTACAAATTTCAGAAGACCAAAATCATGCCAAGTGCATTTTCCAACTGTAATGGTATAAAACTAAAGATCAATAATAAAACAAAGCTGGAAAATTTATAATATAAATATTAAGTATTTAATATGCAAATATTAAATAACACCTTACTGAATGAGCAATGGGCCAATTAAGAAATCAAAATATGTCTCAAACAAAAACTAAAAATATACCAAAACCTGTGGAATTCAGGAAAGCAGGCCTTAGAGTGAAATTTATGCTATAAATATTTAAGTTTGTTGTTATGAACCAACTTTCTTAACATTAAAACACAAGGAACTAGAAAAAGAAGAAACTTAGCTGAAAATTAGTAGAGGAAGGAAATAAGAAAGAAAAATCAGAAATAGATGTCAGAATAAACAATAACATAACATTCCATAAAATGACCAGTTTAAAAAAAAAGTTGGGTGCATTAAGAAAGAAGACTCAAAAAGCCCAAATTCATAAAATTATTAATGAAAAGGGAGAGATCACAACTAACACCAAGGAAGTAGAAACAATCATCAGGAGTTATTATCAACAGTTATATGCCAATAAGCTTAGCAACCTAGATGAAATGGATGCATTCCTGGAAAACTATAAACTCCCAAAATTGAACCAGGAAGAAATCTACAACCTGAATAGACCAATATGTAGTAGCGGGATTGAAGCAGTGATCAAAAACCTTCCAAAAAACAAGAGCCCAGGATCTGACGGATTCCCTAGAGAATTCTACGAAATTTTCAAAGAAGAAATAACACCTATTCTCCTGAAGCTATTTCAAAAAATTGAAGCAGAAGAAAAACTTCCAGACTCTTTCTATGTAGCCAGCATTACTCTGATCCCCAAACCAGGCAAAGAAAGACCCTACCAAAAAGGAGAATTTTAGACCAATATCACTGATGAATATGAATGCTAAGATTCTCAACAAGATCCTAGCAAAAAGGATCCAACAGCACATTAAAAAGATTATCCACCATGACCAGTGGGGATTCATCCCTGGGCTACAAGGATGGTTCAACATCAACACTGGATAATTCCTAAAAACACACATTACCATGAATCTTGAATCCGAAAGATAGGAGATCTTCTTAGACCAATAATAAGAATGAAAATTGAAGCAGGAATCAAAACTATTGCCTCACACAAAAGCCCAAGACCACATGGTTTCATTACTGAATTCTATCAAATATTTAAAAAGGTAATTAAGGAAAAACTTTATCAATATCTTACAAATAATGGAAGAGGGGGAACATATCAAAATCATTCCATGAAGCCAGTATTACTCTGATACCAAAGCGGGATTAAACAACACAAGAACAAAAAAGTCTAGTTTGTCCAATATAAGTATTGCTACTCCGACTTTCTTTTCACATGTTTTTTAAAAAATTTTTAATTTTTAATTTTAATTATTTTATATTTAATTATTTTTAATTACTTTATTTTTTAATTTTTATTTTTAATTTCAGCATAACAGTATTCATTATTTTTGCACCACACCCAGTACTCCATGCAATATGTGCCCTCCATAATACCCACCACCAGGCTCCCCCAACCTCCCACTCCCCACCCCTTCAAAACCCTCAGATTGTTTTTCAGAGTCCATGGTCTTTCATGGTTCACCTCCCCTTCCAATTGCCCTCAACTCCCTTCTCCTCACATGTTGTGTTAAGGTGCAGTAGGAAAGAAGGATTACTTGGGAATTGATCCCCAAAGGTATTTGTCTTCCTAGTACCAGAGAATTTGAACACTTGAACTGATGTCACCAGCAAGATGTGGCAAGAGTGGAAGTTGAAATGGGGCACAATAGAAGCTTGATGAATATGTTAAAGGGTGTTCATGCAGCCAAAAAGTCACTGTATTTAAAATTCCTAGTGATTCCAGAGGAAGCAAAAGGACAAGGCAATAGCCCTAATATCCTACATGGTGTTGGCAAAAGAAAAATGTTTATCACTGCTGGAACTCCTGGGAGGCATCTATTCAACTTCCTATTCTTCTTGCCCCTACTCCTTATGTCAGACACATTTTCAGCCCTTTTTCTTGAATATTCGACACGGTAGTTCTTTAAACTTTTTTTTTTTTAACTTGTTTTTTAAGTGGCGCCTGGGTGGCTCAATCAGTTAAGTGTCTGCCTTTGGCTTGTGTCATGATCCCAGGGTCCTGGGATTGAGCCTGGCATTGGGCCCCCTGCTCAGTGGGGAGCCTCCTCTGCTTGTCACTCCCTGTGCTGGTGCGCGTGCTCTCTCTCTCTCTGTCAAGTGAATAAATAAAATCTTAAAAAATATGTTTTTCAAGACACGCCACCTCTAGTCTAAAACATTTCTCATTTCTCCTTTAACTCACTATGACGTTGGAACTTTAAAAACTAAACCTATATTATCCTCAAACTCAACACACACAAAATAGATATTGTTATTCAATTCAACCATAATTTATTGAGCATCCAGGGGCTAGTTGTGCTAAATGTGGGGAGGAAGAGATAAAGATGCTGCTTCAGATGCTGGCACACCAGCAGGTTAGGGGGGGTAGATTTGCATTGAGTAAGTAGACCTGCACAGTATTCTACGCACTTTGGCGCAGGTGGACTGCAACGGACAGTTCTGGGGATGTTTGGAGTGCTGAACTGGGGTTACATTTCAGTTGGTTAGAAGATGGCTGGGAGCTCCCTGAGTGACAGATGAGGGAAGGGCTGAGGAGGGCTTTTAGGGGGAAGAGAATTAAGGGAACAGCATGGTGTGTCTTAGAAATGGATGGAAGGGTATGGCTAAAGCATACAGGGTAGGTTTAGGGGAGTGGGGAGGGGTATGGATTAAAAGAGAAGAGCCAGTTCCTGGGGGTCTGGTGTGCTGGGTGAGGTTTGGTACATTGGGCAATGTTCTATATCTACATGTAAAAAGATTTTATAGAATATGTATATATAAAATCTGATTTCATATATGTAAAAGCTGATTTTATATAATATGTATATATGTATATATATTATATAATATGTATATATACATATTATATAAAATCAGCTATAATTGTGTCCAGTGCTTTTCTTCTTTTATTAAAAAAAATGTCTTGGCTATCTTTACATATTAGTACACAAAGAGCTTCCTCCTCCTCCTTTTATTTTCTTTTTAAGTTACTGTGCAGTATTCCATTGAATGAATGTATGATAATAGCTAACTTCATATTGCTGGAAACTTAGGTAGTGTCTGATCTTTTCCACTGCAAAAGTGCCACAATGAATAACCAACCATGTACATGTGTCATTTTTACAATCTGCTGATATGTCTGCATGATAAATTCCTAAAAGTGGAGTTGCTACATCAGATATGTGCATTTGTAATTTTTTTCCCTAAGATTTTATTTATTTGACAGACAACTCACAAGGAGGCAGAGAGGCAGACGGGGGGTGGGGGGACGCAGGCTCCTGGCCGAGCAGAGAGCCTGATGTGGGGCTTGACCTCAGGACCCTGAGATCATGACCTGAGCTGAAGGTAGAGGCATTAACCCACTGAGCCACTTAGGCGCCCCTATGCATTTGTAATTTTAATAGATATTGCCAAATTGCCTCTGTATGAGTTGTTCCAATTTGCATTCACACCAGCAACATATAAGAGTTCATCTTTTCTCCACTGCTTTGCCAAAAAAATTGTGTCCAAATTTTCAAAACGTTGCCAACTGCATAAATTCAAGAGTATATTTTAATTTGCATTTTTCTTATTATGAATATGATTGAGGGTATTGACTATATTTAAGAGCCATTTGTATTTCTTTTTCTGTGAACTATTTATTCACTTCTTTTGCCTTTTATATCAATTTTTTTTGGTTGTACGAATTCATTATTTATTAATTAAATTAATACATAAATTTCTGGACATTACTATTTATTTTTTGACTTTGCTTATGGTGTTTCTGCTTTGCAGAAAATTTAACATAAAAGTAGCCGAAGATAATCAGTTGTTTAAAAATTGTTTTTAAGTTTTATAAAGTATAAGAGTTATAAAGGTCTCTGTTATTCTGAAGTTGTAAAAATAAATTCTGTTTTCTCACTAATACTTAATGGTTTTCTTCTTTAAGTTTAATTCTAATTTTTTTTTTTTTTAAGTTTTAAAGGTATTTGGAAGTTTTCTTGATACAAAGTTGTCCTGGGTAGAGAATTAGCCTAGACCAGGAAAATAAGTAATTGAGAGTGAAAAATTCTCACTCATCTGAAGATGTTCTTTTATCCTAAAAGAGTAGAGTGATTGCAAAAACTTCTCAAGTGGAAGGTAGTTGCCATGATTTCAACACTCCAAAATACTAGAAGCAATTTCATTTCTATACTTTGTTATTTACTCCAGCAGTGTATTAAATATAACTTAGGTAAAGAAGGGTCTTTCCTTATATTAGCTTAGAGGCAGAAAAAAAGAATTCTGACCAGGGGTTAAGTATGGAATAGAACAACAGAAAGTTAAAGACCTTTAAAATATTGTGAGGCCTGGACCAGAACTTTGAAGACAAATGACATAGTAGCATTTTATTTATTCATTTATTTATTTAAGATGTTTGTCGTAGGCGGTGGTGAGTGAGGGCAAGAACAGAAACACGTTAGGAGGAGAGGGATAGGGAGTGAGAGAATCCCAGGGAGACTGCCAGCTGATAACTAATGACTTTAAAATAGCCCTTGAATTCATTAAAATAGCCATTGAATTCATGTTTTGTCATCAGTTGGCTTCAGTCAGGCCAGGTTTTGCTGCCAAATGAGTTTGTAAAAAAATTTGTTTCCATAGATCTTGGATATCAGCCTTTTGTCTGTAGTGTCATTTGCAAATATCTTCTCCCATTTCCTGGGTTGCCTCTTTGTTTTGTTGACTGTTTCCTTTGCTATGCAGAAGCTTTTGATCTTGATGAAGTCCCAAAAGTTCATTTTCACTTTTTTTTCCTTTGCTTTTGGAAACATGTCTTGAAAGAAGTTGCCATGGTCGATGTTGAAGAGGTTACTGCCTATGTTCTCCTCTAGGATTTTGATAGATTCCTGTCTCACATTGAGGATTTTTATCCATTTCGAGTTTATCTTTGTGTATGGTGTAAGAGAATGGTCAAGGGTCGAGTTTCATTCTTCTACACATAGCTGTCCAATTTTCCCAGCACCATTTATTGAAGAGACTGTCTTTTTTCCACTGTTTTATTTTTTCCTGCTTTGTTGAAGATTAGTTGAGCATAGAGTTGCGGGTCTATATCTGGGCTCTCTACTTTGTTCCACAAGTCTATGTGTCTGTATTTCTGCCAGTATGATGCTGTCTTGATGATCACAGCTTTGTAGTAAAACTTGAAATCAAGCAATGTGATGCCCCAGTTTTGTTTTTCTTTTTCAACATTTCCCAAAGATACAGATGTAGTAAAAATAAGGGCCATCTGTACCCCCAATGTTCATAGCAGCAATGGCCACAGTCACCAAACTGTGGAAAGAGCCAAGATGCCCTTCAATAGATAAATGGATAAAGAAGATATGTTCCATATATACAATGGAATATTACACCTCCGTCAGAAAGGATGAATACCCAACTTCTGTATCAACATGGATGGGACTGGAAGAGATTATGCTGAATGAAATACGTCAAGTGGAGAGAGTCAATTATCATATGGTTTTACTTACTTGTGGAGCATAAGGAATAACCTGGAGAACACTGGGAGAAGGAGAGGAGAAGTGAGTTGGGGAAATCAGAGGGGGAAATAAACCATGAGAGACTGTGAACTCTGAGAAACAAACTGAGGGTTTTGGAGGGGAGCAGGGGTGAGGGGTTGGGTGAGCCTGGTGGTGAGTGTTAAGGAGGGCAGGTATTGCATGGAGCACTGGGTGTGGTACATAAACAGTGAATCTTGGAACACTGAAAAAAAATAATTTAAAAATTTGTTTCCAGGACTTTCTGAATTCTCTCTTCAGAATTTCAGTTAAGAGATTGTGGACTTGCATTCTGTAAATCATCTGAGTTGTTTCTCTGCAATGAATTTCCCTGTATTTTTCATTATCAGAAGAGGATAGTTCTCTGTGGCAAGGGTGAAAGGGATTATACTCTTTGGAAAATGACTACAAGAGTAGAAAAGAAGACTTATGTTTCAAATATGTCTTTACATATAGTCTGTTGATGGAATACCATGAACAAAACCTTCCTGTCTAATGTGTTTGTATATGGACCACGCTCAGATAAAACCAAAAGTCATTTTTCTCCATATATTTCAGAGTTTCCTGATCACTTCTCTTGTGGCTTGTTGCTAATATTCTACTGGCTAAATAATTCTGCATATGTGTTTACACTGTGCATAGCTTTAGGTATTGGGGAAACAAATGAGAGATGCTCTTGTAGTCTATTTAGAGAGACAAGAAAACCAATGTGGTTGAGGGTTGAGTACAAATAGGAACAGGGTGCTTTTGGGGCACAGAGGAAGCACAGCTGAACTAAATAAAGGGAGACAAGAGAGCTGGAACTGAGTTCTGAACACCTAAGAATCCTGAGGTTATTCTTTTAATCTAAAAGAGTAGAGTGATTGAGAAAACTTCTTTTGAGTGGAAGGTAGTAGCTTCCATGATTTCAACACCTCCAAATACTAAAAGTAATTTTATTTCAATTATTTTTTGTTTATTTCAGCAATGTTTTAAATATAACTTAGGTGGGTAAAGATAAAGTGAAGAACTGGAAAAATAAATGGAGGAAAGATACATACACAAGGTGCATGTGTAGGGAAGTTCAAATGGCTTTGTTAGGCTAGAGTGAAAAGTGCATGTAGGGAGACGGGTAAAGTACAGCCAGAGATGTAGGAAAGACACATGAAGAGATCATGTGTCCTGAGCAATGGCCTATAACCTATAACCACTGTTTTGAAAGCTAGGGGTAAGGGATAACATTGAATAATTTTTAAGCAGAAATCTGACATGACTGTGTTTGCTTTTGATAAATACACTGTGATATTTCTGTGGAGGGAAAATTTAGGTGGGCTGGAGGGAATCTGGGAGACCTAGGTTAAAAAAAAAAAAAATGATGAAGCCCTAACCTAACAGGATGGGTAGAAGGAGGGAAGACTCGAGAAGTATTAAGAAGTATTGACCGAATGTGGAAAAGGTAGAAGTAAAAACAAATCCCAGTTTTCTTGACTGAGCAGTTTGGTGGATGGTGGTGCCTTTCCTGGGGAGGAGCTGGTTTGGAGGTGATGAGTTCTGCTTTGTGTATGCTGAATTTGCATGTGGGATAAACTAATGGGAAGTTACCTAGGACGTGGTCAGCAGAGTTTTGATAAGTGGGAAAGAGGTCAGCGCCAGAGAACAGATTTGGGCATTATCTCACTACTCCTGGTTTCTATGCCAGGGATTCAGTTGTGACTATTTAGGATAGACCTATAAAGAGTAAAGAAGAGAAATTCTGGGTCTGTGCCTTAAAGAGACAAACGCATCTTCTATACAAATTGGGAAGCTATTTTTTTTTTTTTTTAACAATTTCCTGATGGGGGTGCCTATAAACAATGCACTGACCTTTCCAACTGACTGGAACGACTGCTCAGATCGTTTAACAAGCAGCAGAAAATGGCTAGAATGGAAAAGTGGCAGATGGGACCTAACTCTGCTGCTCTTAATTTGAAATTAAAGAGTTTAAACTTTCTTTCCAAGGAATCTCAGTGAGCCACCCTTCCACACTGGAGAGGTGACATGGGTGGCAAATTATGGTCTCAAGTGGTCGTCATAAAACAGGTTTCATTTCTTGTCTTCTATATTTTACCAGTGGGAGAAGGTTGAAATGTTGTGGGCTTAATGAACATAAGAACTTGGAATTATGGTGAGGGTGGTGAGGTCAAATTTCAGAATTTAAGTCTGCTATTGTTTAGTATGAACTGTCATGTTGTTGTTCTCCATCTCTGGGGAAGCTGTCAAATCCACATCTTTCTGTCTCAGAATGTAAGTGAAAGATAGGAAAGAAGTTTCCAGAATCTCTCTCCATTCCCATTTTATGCTATTGTAGTACTCATTTAGTATCTGGA
>NC_081571.1:26416711-26449341 GCF_022355385.1 Mustela nigripes
TTCACTATCCTTTTCTAACAACAACAATAATAAAAATAATCATAGATATTTCGAATGCATTCTCATTTGAACCATCAATTATACCAAGGAGTTGTATTAACATATCTCCTTGATAAATGAGAAATTTGAGGCCCAGAAAGTTCAGGTAAGTAACCCAGGGTTAAAAATCTTGCTTTATTTTCTTCAAATCATGGAGCTATTTTATCTCCTACAGGACTTCTGTATATTGCCCCCCACCCCCCCGCCTGCCCCAGTTCTTACTCATGACTGGCATTTTCTCATTCTTCAAGTTTCAGACTATGTGCTACCTTCCTCCCTAATCACCAACTGCAAGTTCATCTCCCTCTCTCCCTTCTCAGCAGTCTGTCCATATGTCTACTTGTTTTGTATATTTTCCTTACTCAGTTTTAAATTTCACAAGATAATAACACATATCTGGGTTCACTATCCTTTTCTAACAACAACAATAATAAAAATAATCATAGATATTTCGAATGCATTCTCATTTGAACCATCAATTATACCAAGGAGTGGTATTAACATATCTCCTTGATAAATGAGAAATTTGAGGCCCAGAAAGTTCAGGTAAGTAACCCAGGGCCACACAGCTAGGAAGTTCAGAACTGCACTCCATCCCAGGATTTCTGACGGACAGGCCATTGCTGCTTTCATCACCATGAGTGCAACATCACAATGTCACCTTTCAAAGGAGGGACGTTGCTCTCAAATAAGCCACCTACTTGTGAAGACTTCACTTGACTGTCTTTCCCTTTAAGACCGTTTCTTTTATAGCCCCCCTGAAATTTTAAGTAGATTTATTAGAACTCCATAGAGGGATGATTTTGTTTTCCCTGTAAAGGGGAAATAGCCACTGCTTTCAGAACTGATTAGGAGTGATGTCTTTCCCTGGGGACACAATCAGCCCTGGAGAGGAGGTTCTGATGATGTCTCCGTTCCTTTCTCCTGCTTTGCCCTGGAGGAGGTGAATGGCTTTCAGCCTTACTTTTTAATGACTATGTAAGGGAAAAAGAATGAGCTGCTGCCAGAGAAGAGGTTGGTCATATTGGAAGTGGTAACGGGCGTGCAAAGTTATAAGCCATGTCATTGGCAGGTCGCTGACTTCGGAGTCCTTTCCCTATACATGGTAATTATTTCAAGAAACTAACTAATTGCCAATTTCTCCCTTTAAATTACATCTCTTCTTGTCATTAAGCAACTGTAAAACAGATACATAAGTAAAAGTGCCAACTCTGTATTTACTTGCACCACCTCTTCCCTTAATATTTACTTCCAAACTAGGCAGGAGGAGGCCACCCTGACAAATCAGAATTTCAGAGAGCACTGACAGCCCTCTGATTAGAATAAGATGAAATTTAAATTGCTCTGGGTAAGACTCATCCTTCTCTTCACTCCCCAGAACTATCTTAGACTTATTTTAAATAAAAAAACCACTTCTGATGTCTTTATTTTGTTTTCAGGCCACAATCCCCTGTACCACCACCCCCCCTCCCCCATTCTGATAAATTCCTCCTTGGTTACTACGATGGTATAGGGGAAAACACTTTCAAGGCTGTCATCTCAGTTTGCTCTCTGAACAAAGAGAATAACACAGAGCAGTAGAAAATCCCTTCAAGGACACCATGGTAGTTCTACTGTATCAAGAACAACTCAAAGCTCACTGTTGTGCAAACATATCATTGTATTTTGCAAGGTCATGTTGAAGCAGAGATTTAATTTCTAGCCTCAACAAAACCTTCTGTACACACAAGCCAGAAGATCCAGCAAATGACCCTTCAGTTAATGAAATAAAAGGAGAAATTCTAATCTATATTTTTTTATATTTTGCAGATCTATAATTATATATATTAATATACTGAAAAATAGACATTATTAAAAATGATTGTGCATGAGCTTCTATATAGTATAAAAAAAAGGATTCAGAGCAAAAAGACTAGAAATGTAGGAAGTTACTGATACTGGTTGTTACTGGATGGTGGGCCAACAGGAGGTTTGTTTTACTCTCATCTGTTATGTAATTAGCATGCGTTACTTTCAAAATGGAAAATTAAACAAAAAGTTAGAGGAAACACACTAGTGTGGTAGTGTATACAATACTTAAAATAAACAAAAGTGATGGAAAAAGCACACTGGACAAGAGTCATGTAGTAAAACCAGGAACTTGGTACTATAAACTGAAAGAAAAAGAGTCTAAATAATTTGGTTCACCAAATTAAAGCTACATGAAAATGATACAAACACTTCAGTGGACATCTATGTATAGTATATGCTTTGTTATATATGGTTAGTTTTATCATTCTATTTCATGAGTATCTTTTTAAAAAAATTTATCACACTTACTGTTTAAAAGCCTTATTGAAGTATAATTTGTAATATTTACCCACGTTAAATGTATGAATTAATTTTTAATAAACTTTATAGAGTTGAGCAGCCACCACTAAGCTATAATTTTTCCTTTTTTTATTTCATTTCCATTTTTTCACTTCATCTCGTTTCATTTTTTAAAAATGACAATTCCAGTATAGTTAACACACAATGTTATATTAGTTTCAAGTGTACAATACAGTGATTCAACACTTCTATATATTACTCAGTGCTCATCAGATAAGGCTACTCTTAATCCCCTTCATCTATTTCACCCTTCCCCCTACCTACCTCCCCTTTAATAATCACCAGTTTGTTCTCTGTAGTTAAGAGTCTGTTTTTTGGTTTGTCTCTCTTTGTTCCTGTTCATTTGTTTCTTAAATTCTACATATGAGTGAAGCCATATGGTATTTATCTTCCTCCCACTGTCTTATTTTGCTTAGCATTTTAAAAAAGATTTTATTTATCAGATAGAGATCACAAGTAGGCAGAGAGGCAGGCAGAGAGAGAGGGGGAAGCAGGCTCCCTGCTGAGTGGAGAGCCCGATGCAGAGCTCCATCCCAGGACCCTGGGATCATGACTTGAGCCAAAGGCAGAGGCTTAACCCACTGAGCCACCCAGGTGCCCCTTGCTTAGCATTTATACTCAAGCTCCATCCATGTCATTGTAAATGGCAAGATTTCATTCTTTCTTTTAAGGCTGAATAATATTCTGGGGTGTGTGTGTGTGTGTGTACACCTTTTTGGTATCCATTCATCTGTCAATGGACTATGTGGGCTGTTTGCATAATTTGGTAACTAAGTAATATTGCAATAAATATAAGGCTGCATATATCCTTTTGAATTAGTGTTTTTGCATTCTTTGGGTAAATACCAGTAGTGTGATTACTGAATCATAGGGTAGTTCTGTTAAATTTGTAAGGAACCTCCATACTGTCTTCTACAGTGGCTATACCAGTTTGCACTCCCACCAACAGTGCATGAGGGTTCCTTTTTCTCCATATCCTCAACAAACTTTGATTTCTTGTGTTGTTGATTTTAGCCATCTTCACTAGTGTGAGGTAATATCTTGTGGTTTTGACTTTCATTTCCCTGATGATGAGCGATGTTGAGTGTCTTTTTTGGGTCTGTTGTCCATCTAACTTCTTTGGAGAAATATCTGTTCATATCTTCTGCTCATTTTTAAGCTGGATTATTTGGTGTTTTTCTGGTGTTGAGTTGTATATGTTCTTTGTATATTTTGGACACTAAATCCTTATTGGATATGTCCTTTGCAAATATCTTCTCTCATTCCATAGGTTGTCTTTTAGTTTTGTTGATTTTTTTCTTTGGCTGTGTAAAAGCATTTAACTTTGGTGTAGTCACCATTGTTTATTTATTTATTTATTTTTGCTTTTATTTCCCTTGCCTCTGGAGACTTATCTAGAAAAATGTTGTTATGGCTAATGTCAGAGAAATTATTGCCTATACTCTCTTCTAGGATTTTTAGCGTTTCAGTTCACAGTTTTAGGTCCTTAATCCATTTTGAGTTTATTTTTAGGTATGCTGAAAGCTGGGGGTCTGGTTTCATCTTTTTGGATGTAGCTGTCCAGTATTCCCAACACCATTCGTTGAAGAGACTGTGTTTTTCTCATTGCGTATTCTTTGTCCCTTGTGGAAGATTAATTGATCATGTAAACATGGGTTTATTTCTGGGCTCTGTATTCTGTTCCATTGATTTATTTGTCTCTTTTTATACCAGTACCATGACTGTTTTGATCACTCTAGCTTTGTAGTATTGCTTAAAATCTGGGATTGTGATACTTCCAGTTTTATTTATCTTTTTCAAGACTGTTTTGGCTGTTTGAGGCCTTATGTGGCTCCAAACAAATTTTGGGATTATTTTTTCTAGCTCTGTGAAAAATGCTGATGATATTTTGATAGGGATTGCATTAAATATGTAGATTGCTTTGGGTAGTATATACCTTTTAATGATGTTTGTTCTCCCAGTCCATGAACATGGACTCCTCATATTTGTTTGTGTCATCTTTATTTCATCACTGTTTTATAGTTTTCATAATACAGATTTTATACATCTTCAGTTTATTCCTAGGTATTTTATCATTTTCAGTGCAAGTATAAATGGGAAGGTTTTCTTAATTTCTCTTTCTGCCACTTTATTGTTAGTGTAGAGGAATGCAATGGATTTCTGTACATTGATCTGTATTCTGTGACTGAACTGAATTTATAGATCTGTTCTAGTAGATTTTTGGTGGACTTCTTAGGAATTTCTATACAGTATCATGTCTTCTGCAAGTAGTGAAAGCTTTATTTCTTAGTTACCACTTGGGGTGCCTTTTGTTTCTTTCTGTTACCTGATTGCTGTGGCTGGGATTTCCAGTACTGTGCCGAATAAAAGTGGTGAGAGTGAACATCCTTCTGTTGTGCCTGACCTTGGGGAAAAAGCTCTTAGTTTTTTCTCATTGAGGATGGATGTTAGCTGTGGGCTTTTCATGTAAAGCCTTATTGTGATGAGGTATGTTCCCTCTAAATTTACTTGTTGAGGACTTTTTTTTTTTTTTTAAATCATGAATGGATATTGTCAAATGCTTTGTCAAATGCTTTTTCTGCATCCTTGAAATGATCATATGGTTTTTATCTTTTCTCTTATTGATGTGAAGTATCACATTGATTTGGAAATGTTGGACCATGTTTGCATCTTAGGAGTAAATCCCACTTGATCATAGTGAATGGTTTTTTTTTTTTAAAGTATTGTTTTACTCCATTTGCTAATTTTGTATTGAAAACTTTTGGATCTATGTTTGTCAGAAATATTGCCCTGTAGTTCTGTTGGTATTTTTGGTTTGTTTTTTGGGTTTTTGTTTGTTTGTTTGGTTGGTTTTTTGGTGTCTTTATTTGGTTTTGGTATCAAGGTAATGCTAATTTTCTATCTCTTTCTACCTCTTGTGTTTTTTTTTTTTATTTTTAAAGTTGTGAATAATATGTTTCAATTAACTCTTGTTTAAATGTTTAGTAGAATTCACCCATGAAGCCATTTGGTCCTGGACTTTTGCTTTCTTAAGTTATTTTTTTTAATTACTAATTCAATTTCATTGCTATTAATTGGTCTGTTCAAATTTTCTATTTCTTCCCGCTTCAGTTTTGGTTGCTTATATGTTTCCAGAAATTTATTCATTTCTTCTAGGTGTCTTCTTTGTCTGTTGTTACAGTCTTTGTTGTAAAGTCTATTTTTTTTTAAAGATTTTATTCATTTATTTGACAGAGAGAGAGATCACAAGTAGGCTGAGCAGTGGGCAGAAAGGGAAGCAGGTTCCCTGCTGAGCAGGGAGCCTAGTGCAGGGCTTGATCCCAGGACCCTGGGATCATGACCTGAGCTGAAGGCAGAGACTTAACCCACTGAGCCACCCAGGTGCCCCTGTAAAGTCTATTTTGTCTGATACAGTATTGCTACTCTGGCTTTCTTTTCACATTCTTTTGCATGATAAATATTTCTCTATCCCCTCACTCTCAATCTGCATGTATCTTTAGGTCTAAAATAAGTCTCTTATAGGCAGCATATATATGTCTCCTTTTTTTCATTACATGGTCCTATGCCTTTTGATTAGAGCATTTAGTCCATTGACATTCAAAGTAATTATTGATAGGTATGCATATGTTCCCAGTTTGTTACTTGTGTTATGGTTGTTTTGTAGTTTTTCACTGATACTTTCTTCTCTTGCTCTCTTGTCTCATGATTTGCTGGCTCTCTTTAGGGATATACCTGAATTTTTTTTCTTTTCCTTTTATATCAATACTGGTTTTTGATTTGTGGTTACTATTAGGTTTGTATATAACATCTTCTGCATAGAGCAGTCTCTATTAAGGTGATGGTTGCTGAAATTTGAACCTATCCCTTACTCCTCTCCCCACTGCATCTTAAGTATATGGTGTCCTTTTATTTTGTAATGCCCTTGACTGATTTTTATAGATATACTTATTTTTTCTGCTTTTGTGCTTCTTACTTTTCTTACTCTTGCTTATGGTCTTTCTGTAGGGCTGGTCTAGTGGTCATGAATTCCTTTCACTTTTGTTTGTCTGGGAAATTCTTACTGTCTCCTTCTATCCTGAGTAATAGCCTTGCTGAATAGAGTATCCTTGCCTATAGATTTTTCCTTTCAGCAATTTGAATATTTAATGCCATTCTCTTAGGGACTGTAAAGTTTCTGCCAAAAAATCTGCTCAGAGCCTTGTGGGGTTTCTCTTGTATACAATTGTTTACTTTTGCTGCTTTTAAAATTCCCTTTTTATTATTGCTTTTGCTATTTTAATTATGAGTCTTGGTGTGGACCTCCTTGGGTTGATTTTTGTTGGGGGAATCTCTGTCTTCCTGTATCTGTATTTGTTTCCTTCTCCAGATTAGGGAAGTTTTCAGCTATTATTTCTCCAAATAAATTTTCTAACCCCTTTTCCCTCTCTTCTTCTGGGAGCCCTATAATGTGAAGGGTATTATGCTTGATGGAGTCACTGAGTTCTCTAAGTCTATTCTCATTTTTCCTAGTTTGTTTTTTTTAATCCCCCTCACCTGTTCAACATGATTACTTTCTATTATTTTGTCCTCCAGGTCACTAATTAATTTCTCTGCTTCCTCCAGCCTGCTATGTATTCTACTTAGTGTATTTTAAATTTCATTTATTGTATTATTCATCTCTGATTGGTTCTTCTTCTTTTTTTTAATCTCTATGTTAAGTGTCTTACTGTTGTCCTCCCCTCTTCCCAAGTCCAGTGAGTACATTTATGATCATTATTTAAAATTCTCTATCAGGCATATTTCTTATATCTATTTTGCTTAGGTCTCTTGCTGTGATTTTTTATTCCTTCATTTGGCACATTTTCTTTGGTCTCCTCTTTCTGTCTAACTCTGTCTGTTTGTATGTTTGGAAAGTCAGATACATTTCTTGCTCTTGAAAGTAATTGCCTTATGAGGTAGAGTTCCTTTAGTGCCCTAGAGTACAATGTCATCTGTTCACCAGAACCTAGAGCCTCAGGGTGTCCCCTTGCTGTGCCCTGCTGCCGTGTCTTGGGCACTTTTTCCTTTAGTTTAGTCATCTGTAATGGCTCTCTTTGCCTGTTTTGGGCAATGTTTTGTCCTTGTGGTATTAGTGGACCAGCCAACATCTGCCTTGGGCTTAAGTTGAGTCCAGTGAGGCATTTTCCAGAGATGCAGTGGCACCAAGCTGCAGTGCACTTTCCCTGTGTTGTCCCTTGTGAAGTTTTCATGGTGGGCGGGGCCTGCAATCAGACCAACTGTCTGGCCCCAACCCATTTTCTGTGGTCTCAGTCTATTATGGTGTGGCATTTATCTTACCTTCGCCCAGGGTGGAGTCACTCTGGACTGGTCCAGGCCCCTGTTGGGGCTGCTTGCATACTGCCAGGCTCGTAGCCTTGATTTAAATGGACTCTGACCAAGAATATATTGGAGGGGATGCTGCTATTAGGGTGGGGTGTGAAGTTTTAGCAAGGCATGCTCTGGTTTAATGAGATCCATGTCTGCTCGCACCTTGAGCAGGGCTAGCCAGTCTGGGTCCACTGGGTGCATAATTTTAACAAGGTGTGCATAGGTCTTCCATAGGGTCCATTGCTACCACTGACAGGACTGAGGGCCTGCAAAAAGCATGCAAGGAATTGACAAGGTTCACACCAGTCTTCTGGGGGAGGGGACTCATAGTGCCAGAACTGAGACAAGCATGAGTGGAAAGGACTGATCCACTGAAGCCCAGTGGGAAGGGGCTCATTATAAGTATGTTGGGTAGTGGGTGTCATGCTGGTTCCCACAGGTGGGAACCACATATGGCTATATGTTTATGCTGGAGGGCGGGGAAGGGAAATGGAGCCTGCTAGCTCTTTTGTGTCTGGAGAAGTCCCTCAGCCAACCCTGCTGCTCTGGGTCACACTCTGAGATTGAAAAGTACTCTTCCTCCCATATACCTCAGATATTTTTCAAATTGCTGCTTCTACACTATATCTCTATAGGCTGTTTGTCATGGTGTCTCTTTCAAGGCAGGTACTTTGCTTCTTATTGCACCTGGGATCTACCAGAACAGTCTGCTGATTTTTAAAATTCCATTCTTTAAGTCCAGCTGGTTGTATGAACTCATGGAATTTGGGCCATCTAGTTTTGAAAGCCAAATGTTATGGGGATTCATCTCCCCTCTGCCAGTTTCCCAGTGTGATAGTCTGTTTCTTTTCCTTCCATGTGCTTGTAGCTCCCTCCTTCCCACTGATGGCTCAAGGTTCTATTAAGCTCCCTACTGCATCTCTGCGTTTCCTACCCTCATCAATGTGGCCTCTTCTCTACCTTTAATGTGTAGTTTGTTCCGCTAATCTTTGGGTCACTTTCTGGGTTACTTACCGTGATGTGTTATCTAGTATCCTTGGGATGAGGTATGCTTAGGGTCCTCCCACTCCACCATCTTCCTAGTGTCTCCCCCTTGGAAATCACCTTTGCCTGAGACAACAGGGAAAGAATAATAAGTTTCTTTGTTACTTCTCAGAGAAGGTTGAGGTCAGATAGATCCAAATTTTCCCGAGTTGATGACTAATAGCAGTTAAAAAGAAGTAAAAGGAAGGAAAAACAAAAGCTCATCTCTTAAGCATTTTACTTCGTCCCTGATGATCCTGAAGCCCTCCCTGTTGGTTTTCTTTGTTACACAGTTGGTAAGTAAGTGACTTTGGCAACTTACCAAGCCTGTCTGTGCTTTTGTTCTCTTATCTGAAAATAGAAGTAAAAATGTCTTCTATCATAAGATTGTCATGAAGATAACATGATTTAACTTAAAGGATTTCTTTTGTTTTTTTAAGATTGTATTTATTTCACAGAGAGTGAGAGAGTGATTGAATCCAAGCAGGGGGTAGGAGCAGAGGGAGAGGGAGAAGCAGATTCCCCACTGAGCAAGGAGCCCAGTGTGGGGCTCAATCCCAGCGCCCTGGGATCATGACCTGAGTTGAAGGCAGATGCTTAACCAACTGAGACACTAACTTAAATGATTTGTTAAAACACTGTCTGACTTAAAGGCAAATCCTCCATAAATGGTATAAGCCCTCTTCGTATTTCCCTCCAGCAGTCAGAGCATCATCATCATCACCCTCAGCACCATCCTCACCACCACCACCACCACCACATTAACAACAATGGCCTTAAAAATAGCCTAGTGGGGATGCTGAAGATGGTGGCAAATCAGCTTAGACTAGAATTTCTCATTTACACTTTTGCTATTCCTCCTTCAGGAGCTAGGATTATTTCAAGAATTGACAGAGGCTCAGTGGATCTCAGGCACAGTGCACCTATCCTGATTCAGGCATTTATTTAAAAAAAAAAAGTTGTTATATTTTCAAATTCAGAAAAATTTAGAGAAAAAAAATTAAAACCACTTAAGGTATTCTAGTGTGTAGAGGCCACTGTGATGTGTATGTTCTAAGTTTGCCAAATGCGGGTAACTGAAAAGGAATAAAATGACTCATCTGGTTTGTTTTCCATAATTTCTCATGAACTTTGCTAGTTTAGACCTTTAAGTGGAAAAAAAGAAAATCTCGATTCTGTTGTTTAATAGCAGAGACCTTTTTTCTCTATAAGCATTCTCTTTATACATACATTTATATAGATGACAGTCCGTCAGCCCTTTCATTTTACTTCTTGGTTTAACTGTAATACTGTTTTAGTGATTTTTTTCAGTTTTCTTTTTTAACTGGGATAGTTTCAGATGTTGAGTTTGTTGTCTGCTTCACATTTCCTCGTCCTTTCCACCTACTTACTTATCAGTGTTCCTCCCCATATCTGACTGGAGCCTAGCCGAAAAAAGATGTCAAACTGAAATTAGGATATTTTTGGTTTAATAAATAGATAGTTTACAAAGGCATTGGTGGGGCTAGGGAGCCGTAGGCAATAGTGGATCACCTGGTGCTAGTAATAGAGGGGACTGCTGTAGGGAAAGGGAGCAGCTCCTCAAATCCTAATGGAACCAGGGTGAGAGGGATGGAGCTGTGATGAGAGGAACTGTTACCCAGCATGGTGAGAGAGGCAGCCAGCCAGAAGTGTCCCCATGGAGAGGAACTGGGGCACCAAATATTTCCACTTCTCTCTCTTCCTTCCCACCAGTCCCCTTCCAGGACTTCCCATTGGCTGATCCCAAGGGCAGCGAAGACATGGGAGCCTCTTGGTGCAGTCACTACAGGTCAGCCTTAGCTGGGGGGGAGTATGTTTGTAGGGAATATAGATTATATCCACATGCTACATACCCTTTCTTCTTTCTCTTCCACATCTGAGACAGGGAGGCAATACCAGCAGCCCACCATTGTCCATTAACCATCTTTTCTCTGCCCTGTAATCAGCTCCTTCCTTTCAATCAATTAGGTCCCATCACTGGATACTTTTGTTCATGCTTCTTCCATTTAACAACAATAACACAATAAAGAAAGCTTTCTTTCTTACTATGTGTCTTTTTAGCTTTCTTGAAGAAATGGCGGTTAAGGCTTGGAGGGTTGAGCTGGTGTTAGCCAGGTAAAGAGTGCATTTAAGACAGGGAGAACAATAGCAATTAGGAACAAGTAAAGGTCAATGAGGTTGAAGCCTAATGAGCAAGGCACAAGAGCCCAAAGGACTAGCCTGGACCCAGATCATGCAGGACCCTCTAGGTTTCAGAAAGGATTTTAGATTTTGAAAACATGGGGAATCTGATGTAGTCACTACTGCTGTACAACAAATTACCCCAAAATTATGTTCAGATGTTGTATAAGGCTACTGTTAGCTGAAGTCGTAACTGGGTTGGATCGTTCAGATGTTACATTCATGGTTGAGAATTGATGCTGGGAGGTCATCTGAGGCTCTGGACTGGAGTACATATGTATGACTTTTCTGGAATGGTGGTCTCAGAGAAGTTAAATTTTTCATAGTTGGCATCCCCCAAAGTAAGTATCTCAAGGAAACTATATGAAAGCTTTGTGACCCTTTTGGACCTAGCTTAGGAATTTATGCAGTGTCACTTCCACTGTATTCTATTATTTATGAGTGAGTCATCAGGTTATCTTAGACTAGAGGGTGAGTGGAGTTACATTCTACCTCTTGATGTGGAGTGTCATAATCACATGTGATCTTGTGAGCATGTGTGATGAGAGTTATTGTGGCCATTTCTGAAAATACAGTCTATCAACCCATTGAAAAGTTTGAACACAATAGTAATACAGGCCAATAGATGTCCTCAAAGAACACTATGATTGCTTCTCAAACTAAACTTTAGAGAGTGAACAAGGCTGTACATGGCAGTCTATGAAGGTAGTACATGCAAGAGATGACTATGGCTTGGTGTAGAGTGCTGAGAGTAGAGATGGTAAGCAATGAGCAAATCTGAGTTAAGTTGTAGAGTCAAGATTGCCAAATCTTGATGAAGGCATGTGATAGAAAAATGATGCCAAGTGTGATTCCCAGGTGTTTGGATTTGAAGCTGCTGGGAAAATGCCAGTGCCATTTACTGAGGTTAGGGAGTCAAAAGGAGGAGCAATTATAAAGGGGGAAATCAAGGCCTCACTCTAGGTGGAGTGTAAGTTGCATTTGGGGCAACCTAGTAGACTTATCGAGAGGCTAACTATACGCTCTGAGAAGAGAATTCCAGACTAGGGTAGAAATATGGCAGTTATCGTGGTATTGATGATACACAGTGAAGCAATGAGAAGGGAGGAGATATGATTAGAGACAACCCTCAGGGAGATGAGAGATGGAGTGTTGGGGGAGAGCACCTGGACCCAGCTACTCAGCAGAGGAGAAGCTTCCAAAAGAAACAGAAATGGCCAGAAGTTGAGTTTATTTTCAGTGGAAGGACATGCACTTTTTCCAAACCCACATTAATAAATACAAAATCTCAATGTAAAACAATTGGAAATGTTAAATATGCTTCTCCCAATTCTCTCTTAACAGGATTTTCTTCCTCTTGATCAAGCATCTTTCATACTTCACAGCCTAGCAGGCAGTTTATGATTTTCTGTTATTTATGTGAGTGAGCCATTAGAAATGAATGCTGACCTCTGTTCTCAGATAACTTGTTTTGCGTCGTGTGTTCTCTTTGTTTAAAGCTACCTAGGTGTAAAAATTACCTGGGTGTAAAAATAAAGTAATAACCTAGAATTAACTTTTAAAAACATCACGTGGTTGGTTTTATTAGAGGTAGTTTGTATAGCATCCTGCTTGTCAGAGAAGTCACTATTTTGAGGTAAATGTGATGAAAACCCAAAAGGAGACTCCAAATTAGGTAGACATATATAGGATTTCTCTCAAAGCAACAGCATTATGAGGTGTGTTGAGTGTCATTGAGAATATGGCTGGGTTGTATCATTTTATGCAATATAAAGTTAAAACATAGAATAGCCCAGGGGTAGGGGTGTGTGTGTGTGTGTGTGTGTGTGTGTGTGTGTGTGTAAAATCACAAGAGTAGAGGCTGACTAGGATGAATTTGAGAGAGGTAAAATGGAATAATGAAACAGAAAACTGGGGAAGAGTTGTGTAATTCATGACTAAAAATGGGGAGCACATAGAGGAATTATGTGGAGGATATTTGGAAAACATCCTGATGAAAAGAAGATTCCAATTTTGATGTTGACCCACCTAAAGAAGTGATCACTAGAGGATCATCTAACGAGTCTTCCACCTTCTCAAACTTGTAACACTGATCACCTGCAACAAGTGATTATAGAGGTCTCCACTGGAATTATTTGCCCCTCTTTAGAAAGAGGGTCTTTGCTTAGATAGTGGTATTTTCATAGCATGAGTTTTGATGCAATAACAGTGAAAATATGCTTAAGCAAGAGAGCGGCACGATCTGTTTCTTAAGATGGACAGGGGATGTTGGTGAGACTAGAGGCAAGGTGAACAGTTAGAACACCTGTAACAACCTAGATGTGACAGGATGGGCATGCGAACTGACTTGAAAAAGATGGAAGGGACAGCCTAGAATTGAGGGCAATTTTTGAAGTGGGTTAAACAGATATTGATGACTGATTCATTAGGTCAGGTGACATAAATTTGTGATAAGGCTGATGTATAGCCATAGGCAAACACAAATCTCTAAGAAGGAACAGATTATGGATATGATACAAATGATACAACTGAAGAACACACCCATGTGTTACTGTGTCCACAGGGCTATGAAGGGGTCAGGCAGGCATCATTCTGCTCTGAGGAAAGGCAACTCAGCCACTTCTAAAACCTACAATAGTCCAGATCTGTAGAGGTACTTCTCGCTTGCCACTGGCATGCTGGAGATGAGGAGTAGGAGTAAGGGAAAGGATTTATCCATCTCTCCAGCACCATTCCAGCAATGACCATTTCTCCCTGTACTTTTATTTTTATTTTATTTTATTTTTTTATTTTTTGTGTTCCAAGATACCTTGCTTATGCACCACACCCAGTGCTCCATGGAATACATGCCCTCCTTAGTACCCACCACCAGGCTCACCCCCCTCCAAAACCCTGTTTGTTTCTTAGAGTCCACAGTCTCTCATGCTTCATCTCCCTTTCTGATTTCCTCCACTTCACTTTTCCTTTCCTTCTCCTAATGTCCTCCATGCATCCCTGTACTTTTTAGTTAAAGTGCTCTTCCAGGAACAGTCCCAGCTAGTCAGCTGGTCACGACAAACATCTTAGGGTAAATGAGGCAATCTTACTATGCATTGATTTGCACATGAGTCATCCTAGTTCCCCTTCTAGTATGCTGGTTAGGTACTGGGGAGACTTGGAATTTAAGAGCTACAATTTCCACATTCTCATGCAGCCAGGTTCCATATGTGACTCAGGTTTTATACATATGTGAGATTTGGAACAAGAAAGTAAGTGTGGCACTGTGGTAGGAGCATTTATTTCTTCTGAGGCAGCTCTGATGAAAAATCTGGGGAGAGAGCTAGATTGTGGCAGGACTGAAGTTGTCCCTGGAATGTTCTCATGGTGGGTAGGGTATTTCTCCTGTCTGTAGTCGCTCTTGGCTGTGTAGCATCTACTCTTGACTCTTGGCCTGGCTGGAGCTGTAGTATGCCATTCAGTATTCTCTAATAAATACCTTTCTGATCTAACCAGCAACAGTAGATTCTGTTGACCCTACCTAAGAATAATGATAATATTCAAACTACGGGTCTGTATCTACCTGCCTTAATAGACGTGCATATGTTTATGTTGACTAATTTCTTTTGGCACAAGTGACAGCTTTGATAGTGATTTCAGCCTGAAACTGACATTTTAAAATTATGAAAAATTTAGAATTATTAAAAAAATTTATTTAACAAGGATTAATCAAACACTTAGGAATTTTAAAATATGGTGCTAGACCTGGATGAATTTGATGTAGTCAATTCTGGTCTTCAAAGAATTGCAAAACCTAGTGTCACTCTCCTGCTTAAAATTCCCACAGGAAACTAACTTAGGAGGGACAGACATGCATTTATTACAGGAATAAATAAAACTATATGCCAAAGATACTTAGTAAATAAAATGGGGAGAGGTTCTTCTGGGATAGTTAATGCCAGACTAAAACTTTCTTGGCTACCAAACCCTGCTTTTAAATGTGACTCTAAATTTCCCTAATATAATTTTCTTATAGTAAATTTCTTGCTTCTAGGGTAATTTGTTCAGGACAGATTTAACAGTAAGGTTTTCTTCTGCTTCCTGGTTGTGTAGTTCTCCTAAAAATCTACTGCTTTATTGTAGTCATGCAGACTCCCAGTTGGTCAAAACCTGCATTTCCAGGCAACTTTTTCTTCTAGGTACTCATGCCCCAACTATTTCTTTTCAGGACAAACATTTGCTTATCTACTGCCCAATCTGTCCAATTATGCTACCCATCCCAGACAACTAGCTCCACAGGGGTTTTTCCCCACAGTTTCATACATGGTATTTCCTCCCCCCGCCCCACCCTCGATTTGGCATTAGTAGCACCAGGTAGACAGTGGGAGGCATATTTTGCCATATGGTGCCATTTCACAATTGAGAAAAAAGTGAAATAATGCAACTGTGAGACTTTCCTGACTTTATTCAGAACTGAAGGAACAAGCAGGTTTTGTTGTTGTCATTTCCCTATAATCAATGTGCTTGTTCAAGGTCACCTGAAATTTGTACTCTAAACACACTCCTAGGGCTTTGAAAGTAGGGACAAGTCCGGCATAAAATGAGAGTGGTGGCTTAAGGGGAATGATTGAGAGTCCTTGTCAGTCTGTGTTCTCAGACCACAAAGCTCAAGTGAAACTTAACATGCCATGTGACAGACATCAGGCAGGTAAGCCTAATTAGGGAGAGAAGGTACTTAAAGCCTTATGTGTTTTTTACAGTTATATTCTTTGCTTGAGGCTGAAATAACCATCCATAAGAACAGAGAACATTGTAGCCACTTCTAAAAATGAACAGTTGCCCACCAGCTGCTCAAACTAACGTCAATTTTCCCCCCATTACAATTCAGTTGAAATTATAATGCATCATTTTTTAGCTTTATTTTTCAGGTTTCCAGGACTATTGATTCTTTGAAAACCTCAAATTCAGTCTTCGATTTCTGTGGACTTGGCTGGGGTTGACATCAATAACCTGAGCCAGCTTCACTGAAACACTTTAGATCTAGCATGTCAGAATATCAGCTTGTGGCACCTCAGAAAACTGACTTGTGCCACCTTAGGCCAAATCAGCTTAACAAACATTTATTGAACATCTCAGACCAAGGCTCTGAGATAAGAGCTCTGGAGGTATTAGTTGGAAAATGTCCTTCCTGTAACAGTGTTTTGACTAATTGGGAAATAGTCAAATAAAAGCAAAATGAGCCAAACAAAACGCATCTGATCACAGACTAAAATATGATGAGCTATGATGTTGGCACCTAGAAAAATGCTCGGCAACAACTGAAGCAAAGAAGAGGCAGTGACTGAATGCTCAGGTCTCAAAGCCCAGCATTTCAAGCAGCCCAGCATCTCAAGCAGCCCAGCATTTCAAAAGGCATTAACCTTATACGCTCAGGCCATCATCAGTCATTCATCTTGGAGGTATTAGAGTGAAAAGTAAGTGAACAGTAAGAAACTGGAAAAAGAAGTCTAAATGAAACCCAAAGGAAGTAGAAAGGAAACATAAAAACAATACACAAAAACCTGCCCCACTTTTAGCCCATGAAACCAAAAGCTCCGTTTATGAGATGGTTGATAAAATTCATAAGCCACAGGCGGGCTGATCAGAAAATGATAAAAATGAGAGAAATGACATCATGAGAGATTCTACAGATATTAAAATGGTAATAAGGAAGTATTGTGATCAGCTTCATACCAGTAAATCTAATGATTTAATAAAATGGGAAAATTCCTTGAAAGACACAACAGTCGTAACTCATATAGTTAACTGAATGCTTATGTATCTTAAAGAAATTGGATTTCTAGTTAGAAACCTACCCACACATCCACAGCCACACACAGGCATGGCAACTCCAGTCAATACAGGTGTCTTCCTTGGTGAATTCCACCAAACATTTAAGAAAGAAATAATAGCAATTCTACATGAACTCTTCCAGTAAAGTGAAGGGAAGGGACTACTACGCAGACAATTCTAGTGGTATTTTCTTGATACCAAAGGCCAATAAAGAATATAAGAAAAGGAAACTATGGACTAATATTGCTAATGATCACAGAGCTAGAAATATTAAACAGATTTTTAGAAAATTAAGTCAACAGTATATAAAAGAGGAGAATATATCATAACAACATGGGGTAGTCTTGTTTATGACAGTCTTGTTAAGATAATTAGTTTCCTTTAAACTAATATATAAATTCAGTGCAATTCCAAATCAAACTTTAGTATGCTTTTTCCTAGAAATTAACAAGCTGATTCTAAAATTTATATGGACATGTAAAGGTTCTAGGAGAACCAAAAGAGCTTTGAAAAAGAAGAATAAAGTGCTAACATCTAATTTCAATATTAATTATAAATGGACAGTCATGACATTGGCCTAAAAATACCAAATAGGTCAGAACAGTTTACAGTCCAGAAATAATCCTACACATACATAAGCAACTGACTTTTGGCCAAAGTACAAAGATAATTCAGTGGAGAAAAGAAAGTGTTAATAAATTAGCTGAAACAAGTGGTTATCCATGTGCCAGAAAAAAAAAGTGCTTGCATTCATACCTTCCATAATTTACAAAATTTAACTCTAAATGGATATTATAGACCTAAATGTAAGTCCTAAAGAAAAAAAAAAAAAACCAAAACTTTTTTTTTTTTAAAGTAGGCCTCCCTGTTAATGACCCTGAAGTCAAGTTGCATGTTCTACCAAATGAACGCTCCCCAGACTAAACTCCTAAAAGAAAACACAGGAGAAAATTTTTGTGATATTGGGTAAGACAAAGATTTCTTTGATAGGACTCTATAAGAACAACCAATAAATAAAAAACAATGATAAATTAGACTTCATCAAATTAAGAAACTTCTCTTCAAAGCTACTGTTAAAAGAATGAAAACAACAGAGTAGAAAAAAAAATGTGAAAATCACATTTAGTAAAGGACTGGAATCCAAACTTTATAAATACCTCTCAAAACTTGATCAGAAGACAAATATCTTAATAAGAGAATGGATGGAAGATATGAGCAGACTCTACTTAACTCTATAATTTGATGCTTTATATATTCAAAGTCTATATCATTGGATGAAGGTGTTCAAGATTGTGTGTGACTTACCTATTATTTTTAATTGATATTACCCTACCTCTTTGCCCCATGACATTTTTGCCTTCCAATAAATCTTTTCAGATATCAAAATTCCCACTTTAAATTTAAAGAAAAAAGTTTACCTGGTAGGGATCTATATTACCACCCCTTCATATTCAGGGGGGAAGAGCAACTTTCTCAATGACAGTGGTGGAAGACCATAACTACGGTGGACCTGGAAGTAAGAGTCCCTTGAAATTTCTGACATTGGAAGAACTCAGAAAGAGTGGGAAATGGCACAGTTAGCTGATATCCAGAAAAAGACAAAGACAAAATATATACACAAAGGACAATGTCCCACAGATGGGCTTCCAAGAACAATTTATGAACATTTAGACAGTCTTAAAATAGAATGTGGACCATAATAACAGAAGAATTTCCTGTTTTAAGATTTGTAAGCAAAAATTTTATAAATGAAGTAGATGGTTTAATGCAGCAATGAACCCAGATGTGATCACCAACTGAAGGGTTTTAGCTTGAATTTTATTTAAGGGAAAAAAAAAGCAGTATATGATCAGATGCTCCACCACGACAGCTCTAACAGACCTTGGTAGTTAGGTCTGTAGTAAAAACAGAGGCCCTCGTAAGTAAATGCAGTTCATCTGAATGAATTTTCTTTTCCCATAGTTACTTTTGCTTTTGAAAATTGAAAAGATGGCCTTTAAACAAACAGAGCTCTTGTTCTCCATTTGAGTACTAGTTTGTAATCTGACAAATAGAGAACAAAACTAACCTTGAATTCAGTGCCCACTGTGATATTGGGACTTCTGCCTCTTACTGTCTTTCTGGAAGAGCGAAGAAAGAACTCCACATACCCAGCAGATGCCTTGAGTTGGCTGTTTCACTTCTCTGCAAATCATTACCTTTTCTGATTGTCTTTTCGGAACTATTAAGGGTTGAAATATGGATGCAGACCAAAGTAAATCAATTCATTTTGTCCGAAGTGTTTTTGTGTTTGTTTAATTCAGTATTTGAGTAAAATCACTTTTTAATAAAAGATTTATTTGTCAGAGAGAGAGAGAGAGAGAGAGAGAGAGAACACAAACAAGCAGGGGGAGCGACAGGAAGAGGAAGAAGCAGGTTCCTGGCTAAGCAAGGAGCCTGACCCAGGACTCCATCCCAGGACCCCGGGATCATGACCTGTGCCAAAGGCAGATGATTAACCAACTGAGCCACCCAGGCATCTCATAAAATCACTTTTGAAGCAGCAGCTATCAACTCTAAAAAGCAATAGGTAGTTTCATTAATCTTTTTCTTGAGAAAACCTTAGTCGTGGGTCATAACAGCTTCTTTAAATAGAATTTAATGTAACACTACTTCATAATTATCCTCTTTCTTGTCAAATAATTTGATTTTAATACAATAAAAAGCATGTGTTAATTAAAAAAAATACTCTACCTCCATTGCTAAAAAAGCCTATAAAAGAACAAATTGTATGACCAGTAGAAAGATTTAACATCTGGCTGTGGGCAATAAATTCTGTCAACTAAAGTTTCATAGGGAGGTAGCTAGTGGCGCCAGACCCTGAAAGGGTAAATATGTTTCTGCAGGTGAAACGGTGGCATTATAAGCAGAGAGAAAAGAATGTTCAGAGGCAGAAGGGAGATCTGCAAAACTTTCTACTATAGTCACGTTTAAATTACCTGGGTTGAATTAGGCTTAAGATACTGCATGGTGATGCTTCCCAAGTCTTAGGTCTGCATTTTGGATCCATGAATATATATAGAAGACTTTGGGGATGTATACCTCATAACCCTACTATTTAACTCTAGCCTCCTAGAAAGGAGAGACTGAGGCAAATATTCTAAGCTAAAGTTTTATTAAGAAGTGCAATTTTAGGATTGCAACAGAGATGAAATGAGTTAGGGAAGGAGCAAAAGGAATGGCAAGGTGGTGCATTACTGTCCTGCAAGAAAGCCAGCTGATCATTTTATCATGTGCAGTGTCTAGACAGTCTATAGAGAACCACCTTGTCTGGGATAAATTCTTGGGGTAGAGGAGTGGGAGTAAGAAAGAGTAAGGAATTTATCAGTAGCTCCTTCATCTCCTGTTTCTTTGAGGTCAAAGTTTAGTTTGTTGTTTCTGGCTCATTACTCATTTTCTTTTATAGACCTAGAAATATATATCCATGCACACTCTCTGTATGGGACTTCACAGTCCACCAGCTGGGTTAGGGGGAGTATATACCTCCACCCCAGAAATGTCGTGCCTGGCCACTCTTAGGCAGATGGGCTCACTGAGCGTTACTAGCTGACTATTGAGAAACGTGACGATGGGATAACTTGGCAAGATTATCCTGAATATGATGAAGCCTAGATCACAGAATTCCAAGCTGTAAATAGGTTCTGAGCACTAGGAATCCTACCCAGCTTAGTTTGGGGTGAAAGGATATTTTCCCTCCTAGGTAAGCCTGTCTCTCCATTGCCATATTAGTCCACATGGTTCTGAGTAAGTCTCTTCATAACTGTATATAACAAGATTGAGCACCTAGGTAGCCTATCTTAGTGGCTATGAGCACAAGCTTGGGGATCATACAGATGTGGGTTCAAATTCTGACTCCTTAACTATGTAACTGTGGGCATTTTCTAAATTTCTATAAGCCTTTCTCATAGATAAGGAGAAACAATTTGATGCATGTTTTGTAGTAATGAGCACTTTTGGGTGGGAAATCCTCCACTACCCAGGTCCAAGGTAGTATTGTAAGTCCTAACATCTTATTGGATGGCTGGGGCCATATGACCTTCTGGCCAATGAATTATGAATGGAAGCTATGAGTGTCGTCTTGGAGTTGGTACGTGTTCCTCTAAAGACCTCTTTCTCTCTAGCATATGGTGATCAAATGTTCAAGATGGTGGCTCAATAAGTACTAGGAACAGAATCCCACTGCTGATCTGTGGAATCCCTGTAGTGTGAGCAAGTCCTAAACCTTCACTGTTATAAGCCACTAGGATCTTTGATGGTGTCGATTACAGCAGCATTACCTGTCTTTTCCTGTTATAGCACGAAAGCACTTAGCAAAGTAATCATAGCAAGTAATCAAGAATATAGTCATTAAAATGGAATCTTATTATAGTTCCATTATACATATTCTCCAAAGATCTTTTGTTTTTATTTATTTATTTATTTATTTATTTATTTATTTATTTATTTTTTATAAACATATATTTTTATCCCCAGGGGTACAGGTCTGTGAATTACCAGGTTTACACACTTCACAGCACTCACCAAAGCACATACCCTCCCCAATGTCCATAATCCCACCCCCTTCTCCCAAACCCCCTCCCCCCAGCAACCCTCAGTTTGTTTTGTGAGATTAAGAGTCACTTATGGTTTGTCTCCCTCCCAATCCCATCTTGTTTCATTGATTCTTCTCCTACCCACTTAAGCCCCCATGTTGCATCACCACTTCCTCATATCAGGGAGATCATATGATAGTTGTCTTTCTCTGCTTGACTTATTTCGCTAAGCATGATACGCTCTAGTTCCATCCATGTTGTCGCAAATGGCAAGATTTCATTTCTTTTGATGGCTGCATAGTATTCCATTGTGTATATATACCACATCTTCTTGATCCATTCATCTGTTGATGGACATCTAGGTTCTTTCCATAGTTTGGCTATTGTGGACTTTGCTGCTATAAACATTCGGGTGCATGTGTCCCTTTGGATCACTACATTTGTATCTTTAGGGTAAATACCCAATAGTGCAATTGCTGGATCATAGGGCAGTTCTATTTTCAAAATTTTGAGGAACCTCCATGCTGTTTTCCAGAGTGGCTGCACCAGCTTGCATTCCCACCAAGAGTGTAGGAGGGTTCCCCTTTCTCCGCATCCTCGCCAGCATCTGTCATTTCCTGACTTGTTGATTTTAGCCATTCTGACTGGTGTGCGGTGATATCTCATTGTGGTTTTGATTTGTATTTCCCTGATGCCGAGTGATATGGAGCACTTTTTCATGTGTCTGTTGGCCATCTGGATGTCTTCTTTGCAGAAATGTCTGTTCATGTCCTCTGCCCATTTCTTGATTGGATTATTGGTTCAACATCCGCAAATCAGTCAATGTGATACAACACATCAATAAAAGAAAGAACAAGAACCATATGATACTCTCAATAGATGCTGAAAAAGCATTTGACAAAGTACAGCATCCCTTCCTGATCAAAACTCTTCAAAGTGTAGGGATAGAGGGCACATACCTCAATATCATCAAAGCCATCTATGAAAAACCCACCGCAAATATCATTCTCAATGGAGAAAAACTGAAAGCTTTTCCGCTAAGGTCAGGAACACAGCAGGGATGTCCTTTATCACCACTGCTATTCAACATAGTACTAGAGGTCCTAGCCTCAGCAATCAGACAACAAAAGGAAATTAAAGGCATCCAAATTGGCAAAGAAGAAGTCAAATTATCACTCTTCGCAGATGATATGATACTATATGTGGAAAACCCAAAAGACTCCACTCCAAAACTGCTAGAACTTATACAGGAATTCAGTAAAGTGTCAGGATATAAAATCAATGCACAGAAATCAGTTGCATTTCTCTACACCAACAGCAAGACAGAAGAAAGAGATATTAAGGAGTCAATCCCATTTACAATTGCATCCAAAACCATAAGATACCTAGGAATAAACCTAACCAAAGAGACACAGAATCTATACTCAGAAAACTATAAAGTACTCATGAAAGAAATTGAGGAAGACACAAAGAAATGGAAAAATGTTCCATGCTCCTGGATTGGAAGAATAAATATTGTGAAAATGTCTATGCTACCTAAAGCAATCTACACATTTAATGCAATTCCTATCTAAGTGCCATCCATCTTTTTCAAAGAAATGGAACAAATAATCCTAAAATTTATATGGAACCAGAAAAGACCTCGAATAGCCAAAGGGATATTGAAAAAGAAAGCCAACGTTGGTGGCATCACAATTCCGGACTTCAAGCTCTATTACAAAGCTGTCATCATCAAGATAGCATGGTACTGGCACAAAAACAGACACATAGATCAATGGAACAAAATAGAGAGCCCAGAAATAGACCCTCAAATCTATGGTCAACTAATCTTCGACAAAGCAGGAAAGAATGTCCAATGGAAAAAAGACAGCCTCTTCAATAAATGGTGCTGGGAAAATTGGACAGCCACATGCAGAAAAATGAAATTGGACCATTTCCTTACACCACACACAAAAATAGACTCAAAATGGATGAAGGACCTCAATGTGCGAAAGGAATCCATCAAAATCCTTGAGGAGAACACGGGCAGCAACCTCTTCGACCTCTGCCACAGCAACATCTTCCTAGGAACAACGCAAAAGGCAAGGGAAGCAAGGGAAAAAATGAACTATTGGGATTTCATCAAGATCAAAAGCTTTTGCACAGCAAAGGAAACAGTTAACAAAATCAAAAGACAACTGACAGAATGGGAGAAGATATTTGCAAACGACATATCAGATAAAGGACTAGTGTCCAGAATCTATAAAGAACTTAGCAAACTCAACACCCAAAGATCTTTTGTTTTAACATCTTATCATTAGTGAAAAGAAAATACAAAGGTAGAAGCAGAAAGGATCTGAGTATCTGTGGAATTTTGAAGTTTCTCTTTTGTAATCATTAATGTTACGATCGAAATGAATAAGCATACAGGCAGATCATTATTGCGCACGTAATTATCTTAGCAAACTCTGAAAGTGTTGAGACAAGTAATTGATTGCATGAAAAGTGTATGTAGAAGCTAAAGTATAAATGCATGTGAATTTCCTTTTCTCATTTAGTATCTGTGATCATTTCTACCTGGTTGTTTGGACAAGAACTCCAGATATAACAATGATTATTCATTCGAGGGCTATTATAAAAATAACAGGACAGAAGATGAGAAAGCATCCTATTAGCTCTCTTAAGGTGACATTGAACCTGCTACGTTAGTGGTCTCCAAATGCCAGTTATGATGTGCTATATCAGAATTGCCTGGGGAGTCAAATGGGAGAATTTTAATTTGCAAATAACTTTAAATCCACACAACAGTTGCAAGATTACTACCCAGAGCTCTTGACTTCCTTTTATCAGGATTTACTAATTTTGAACATTTCTTCATTTGTTTCCTCTCTCTTGAGACAAGAATATTTTTTTAAATTACCACGGTAGAGTTATCAAACTCTAAGGATTTAGCATGGATGTGCAATATTTATCTAGTCTATAATCCAATTTTGTTTATAGTCCAATTTTGTCAGTTGTCTTAATAATGCCCTTTATAGCATAATTGTTTTTTCAATACAGGATCTAGGCCAGGATTACACATTGCAGTCATTTACCATGCCTTGTTAATCTCCTTTCATCTGGGATGTTTCAGCCTTTTTTTTTTTTTTTTTTGGTCTTTTGTTGAATTGATACTTTCGACAAATACAAGTAATTTATTTTCTAGAGTGATCCTTACATTGTGTTTGCTTCGTGTTTCCTCATAATTCCAATTCAGGTTATGTATCCCTTGCTAGAATGCTATAAAAGCGATGTGTACTTTTCTTAGGGCATCGCATCTACAGGTGCTCAAAACCTATTTACCTCTCCTTAATGAGGTTAATTTTAATCACCCAGTAAAGGTTTTGTCCAGTTCCTTCATCTGGTGGTTACCGTTTTGCTTCTTGCAAGTAACAGGTAATTTATGATTAAATAGTTTAAATACATTAAGATAATGATTAAATTCTTTAAGATAATTCATCAAGTATTACACATTAGATTTAACAATAATTGTTGATTCTGGCCCCAGAAAAACAGTCTCTACATTTATCAGCTGGTCTTCTGTAAGGAGTAACCCAATGTTCTATTCTACCTATATATCTGTATATACATCTGTGTATGTTTTTATGTGTCTATGTCTCTATCTACCTACATTATCAGTATGGACTCATGGGCTCCTATTTTATTCAGTGGTTTATAATCTATAACTATACTTAACCTTTTTAGATGCTCAGATTATTCTGGCTTTGGCCAGTAGAACCCCCTTTAAGCTGACCAAACTGACTGCCTTGTCTTTTGGACATGTCCCCCATTGTGTGTGTGTGTGTGTGTTTTGCTGGTAACACTTTCTCATTTTGTAGCCAGGCAAGATGTTTCAGGCTTATGTTGCACTTACTCTTCCCCAGACCTGGTCTATAGTTCCCAACACTAAACTAATTGAATGAAATGTCAAGGAGTGTGGCCCAGGTAGTATTTTCAAAGAAAAACTCCTAAATAGTTCTGATGTTCCAGTAGCTATATGAATACTATATTGTTGGATAAAAGGGGTTATAAAATGCCTTCTCATTATGTTAATGATCAGATCCCCTAGCCCTATTATGGGTTCTTGGTATCTGCAGAACTCTGTTTTATACTTTCAGACCATCAACATGACACCCAGTTGCTTTCAGGAATGTCCTCTTACTCCCTGGTCGAAACTGAAACAGTGGTTCTCTTTTCCGTGTGCCCCTTCTTGCCTGGGTCTAGTCTTGCTTTTTACCTCAGTGTCGTCTTCTCCCATCTTCAGGTGTTGTGCTTTCCTGTTCTGTTCCTTCATCTGACCCATCATTTGCCAGCATAAAGAAGGCATAACATATTTCAGGAAGGGAGTAAGATGTTGGATATCAAGGTTTATTCATTCAATATTTCAACAAATATTTGTGGGTTAGTCTGAAACTTGAACTTGCTGGGGGTTATTTTAAAAATATGCATGAAATCAAGCTGCTGCTTTGTTTAAATGACCTGAGTGGCCAAGAGCAACAGGATTAAAAACTCACTATAGTTTTTCTCTCTCCCTTGCTTTTGGTATGAGTGATTAGCCATTCATTATGGAATACATTCTCTAAAGTGACTGGCCATTGATGATAATGTCCTGGTTAAAAGGTTAACTGATAGTAAAATTTGAGTATGCGCTTAAGAGCCCCTGTCCCCTGGCATTCGCTTACATGTGTGCTTCCTTATCTGCTTCCGCTGCAAATACTCCATGAGTAAATATTTGTGGGTAATTACAGACTAGAGAGAAGTGGACGGTGTGGGAAAGAAGGATGTACAAGACCTGAATGTGGATGTTGGTAGAGGTGAGGCAGGCACTGAATGCTTACGACAGACAAATGTCATGTTAAATCCCTGTGTCCAGGGAGAAGGTGACCCAAGACTAATTCCAGATGGAAATGAATCCTCATGGGAGTCAACATTGAAGAGAATTTTTGGCATGAGAAATTAGAAGGCAGAAAGAGCTTTCCTTGGAAGCTTGCTAGACCTCCTAGATTCATGATGTGGAGGATAGGGAAAACTAGGAACAGGGTGCTGCCCGGATATAAGGCTCGGGGGATCAGATAGGGGAACCTATTGCTTTATATATCCAAAGGGTCTGAAAGATGTCCTGGAACTTTAAGGCAGACTGACTCTGGTGACTCTGTGGTCCACACTGAGGGCCTCAGGGGAGGAAACCCCGGAGCAAGATGTGTTCCTCACTCTGGACTCCCTAAGAACAATGGGTTGCTGTAACGACTTGCCTATATAAAGCCTGAGCATCCTCATACCTAGTGAAAAAAAGCTTTGTTTACACAGCAACTTGCGCAGCCACAGTTGACAAAAGGCCATACCAGGGAAATTGCCTGTTGGCCAAGGAGTGTGCAGATCTATTTGATCTTGTTTCTTCTTTAAGCCTTTTGTTCAGCAGACAGTTGTAGAGCTTCCTGAGCTGCCACAAGGAAATGAAAGTTCCATTCACACCAGCACTGACGAGATTGAAGGGTAGGTCCTTTAACCCCTGTGGATCTTCCACTTTGAATCATTTCCCTGTCAAGGAAATACACCGGGCATTCCTTCTCACAGTCCTAATGCCTGTAACTCCCCGTGATCCTCACTGTACAGCTCTGGCTCAGAGGAGGCAAGGGCAGAAAAACAATTGGCCAGGTTGCAAGTGTCGCCCGGAAATGTGTCAAAGGTAGAAGGGGCATTGGAGCAAGGAACTGGATGCCTGCTCCAGAGCATGTCTGCTGCTGTGATCTGGGTTAAACTACCAAGCTGGGCAGAAGAGAGGGGGATGCAATAAACAACTAAGAGGTGGCTAACTCGAGTCCGTTGCAGAGTGGGACAAGTTCCGCAAAGCTCCGGAAAAACAGAGGTCTTTCTACCTGGGGGCAGTTGGACAGCAGGCAAACGCTCTGCTAATATGGTTAGAGACACAGCTCAAGAGAAACCTGCAGGGCAAATAAAGATGGTGAAGCTGTCATTTAGCAAAGGCAGAGTTTTGAGAAATGAAATGTTGTTCCCTTCATACAGTTATAGCTCTTCCTTCACTGTAAATTAAATGAGCTCATGGCTTCCGAAAATAAACCATAAATAATTTGTAGATCATCTTTTGGTGAATAATAGCACTCCTTAGAAGAGATGAAATACAGAAACGTGCACGTCTTAATAAAGGAGCAAAGGGAATTCGCTTGCTGGTGGTTGGGTGACAGCCTGTAGAATTGATGTGCTTTTAATGAGGGTATGTTTGGGGTGTGATGCTCAGAGGAAGCTTCATTTTCTGTATTTTGCTGACTTGTGCAGTTCCCCTTAAGAAAAACGACAGCAACAACAAATCAGTTACTGAAAGCCCCAGCTAACAGCATGGGTTGAATAATTCACTTTTCTTGTCACTTCTATGTCCAAGTGGCAGAGCCCATGACAGGACGGCATCTGGGTTCCTGGGTCAAGTGGGGCCTCTCCTCCCACCTCTGTCCTCTGAGCCCTTCTCTCCCAGCGGGAGCCCTTTGAAGTTACCGGCTATGTCTCCTGTCCATGACCTCACCTCAGGTAGATGTTCAGAGCTGTCTTATAATGAGATTTTTAGGATTTGTGGCATTCGCTTTGATGTATCCTCTGAACAGAATGTCATAGGGGACTAATAAACAATGAATCAGGTAAAAAGGTTATAATTATGTAGTTTTTAAATTCAGAGACCACCCATATTTAATATTAGCATTTGAAAATGCTTCCTATTGCTCTGCCCACTCAGATTCAGGGGCCTGCTGCTCTTCGGGGCAGTTCACTTCTTGATCGCTGCTGCTGGCCTAGAAACGGGGTCCAGGCGCTCTCCCTAGGGGAGAGACAGTGGATTCACTGAACGCTCAAGTAAGGAGTTCAGGAGAGCTCCACATCTATTGGAAACCTTCACTCTGTGTGCTTAGAAGAATAGAAAAAGTAAGAGAAAAGAAAGCACCTTTAAGAAAGGTGGAGGTATCTGTTGAAAGCATCATTGTGTTGGAGGTGGTTCACTTTAATGTGTATACGTGTGTGTACTGAAGCACAATAGCATTGATCTTTCTGTTGGGGGTCAATCTCTAGAATAGCACTGTCCTAAAAGAAATAACAATTTGAGCCACATATGGGATTTTAAATCTTCTTCTAGTCACATTAGAAAGGTTAAGCAGGTGAAATTAATTTTAAAAAACTTAACTTAATGCATTCAAAATATTATCATTTCAACATGTAATTAGTATAAAAATGACCAGTGAGGTATTTTATATTCTTTTTCTTTATACCAAGTCTTTGAAATCTGGTGTATGTTTTACACTTATTTTTTATTTTAACTTTTCTTTTGCAAGTATTTCTTTGTATTGTGAATCCCCTTACTCAACACGATTGCTAGTGATTGAATGCTATTGAATCACAGAAAGTACTGGAGTTTTCTACTTCTATATATTTGGACATGGAAGGTTTTCATTTTGGGCTATTATAAGTGACACAGAATTGTATCCGAAAAGGATAGTGAAGGTGAGAACTCTTTTCCCTCAATTACCGATCAAAAATTACATGGGTACCCATGGAGTTTGTAGGTGGGAGAGGGAAAGTAAGAGAGAGATACAGACAGACTGGGAGATACATCTGTACATATTTCTCATATGGCATTCCCATGTGCCAAGTTCTGTTCAGGGGTGGGGGAGAAGGAATCTTATTCCTCTTTAAATTTGGAATCCAAGAGTAAAGGAGATAAATGGCAGTCTTGATGGTTGTTGTGCTCTGGGGATGCTTGTTCCCGCAGAAGCTTCCTGGAGTCAGAACAACTCATCAGAACAGAGATGGCTGCATGCAGCACCTTGAGCAGGTGGGTCTAAGTTTTCTCTGCCTCCAGTGGGGTATGAGAAACAGATATTTCCTTGGTGCTAAAGAGTGGTTTGAACAAGATGCTGAGAACAGGAAGGACCCAGAAGGGGCCATAGGGTCACGTTTGGGTAATGCACCTGAAGGTAGCAGTATGGATAGTACAATTCTGATGAAGAAGTGGCTTTCTAGGAGACACTAATATTAGGAGGTGCCCGTGACTTTTGTATAGGCTATCATAGAACAAATTAAGTTAGAGGAATAGATAACTCCCTCTTTACCGATGTTATACCCTGCAGGATAAGGTGTGGAGAAAATTCTAAAATTTTAAACCCCAAATGATTAAGACATCACTGGATTTGACAGACTTCACTTAGAATTGAGTTAATTATCAAGTATCATGCCATCAGTTGGAAGTGTAAATGGGTAAAAATGAAAATTTAATCTGGTTATAGAAAAATAAAGACATTTTTGTTTTGCAAAATAAAAGGGGAGGGAGTGAAATGCTCAATCTCTAAAATATGCATTGTTTCTGTCCTTGCTGCCATGGCTATATTTTTCAGAGGTGAAACAAAAATAAATGACTTCGATTGTTCAGGCACTGCAGAATCGCATATGAGTCCCAGAGGTGATTATTTTCTTTGGGAAACATAGACAGTAACCAAACACAACTTATTTCAGCTATCTGTATTTGACATGTCATTTCAACTCTATCAAAAGTTCCTGTTTTTCTTGAAAAATAGTTTCACTTATCTCTTTTGGTAGCAAAACAAATTAAGAAGTTTTGTTCCACAGGATGTGGAAGCTCACTGAGGCAGAGTAAGCCGGGCATGAGGTTGCAAGAACTATTAATAGGAGAGTCCTCTTCACTGGAAATTAGCATAATTGACATGCCCTGAATGTGTCTTGTGTAAGTGACAAGAAATTGGTAGTAAATATGAATGTGGATTAGCTCAGTTTCCATTATTTGTTGATGGTTTACTTAGGTTATTCAGGTATTGGATGGCTGGTTGTAGGGGGACAGGTAACATCACCACAGTTGAGCATACCTTCAAGTTCAGTGCAGTATAGAATGTTTCAACAAGTAAAATATGCAACTCTTTCCTTGTAGTGGCCCTCCACAGAAGACAATGTGGACAAATGATGTGTCACGGAGTTTGAGAGGAAGGAGGGACATCAGAACGTCTGGTCTAGTGACTTTCAACATTTGGGACCCAAGAACACTTTCATAACAAACCTTTTGCAACACCCCTGTCCTACCCTAAAATAAGATTCACAGACAAGTAATGTATATACGTGTACAATTAAAAATGTCCTAACTAGAAGAGAAATAAAATGAGAGTAATGGATGATAACATATTCACAAGTGTGGTAATGGAAAACATACTGAAGTAGCCAAGAACTTGTAGTACTTAGAGTTAAGTTAGATTTAAAAGGAGATCAGGAGCCATTCTGTACAATACAAGTGCAGAAGCATAGGTAGGTACTGGGATAGAAACTATGCAAAAAGGGGAGCCTGGGTGGCTCAGTTGGTTAAATGGCTGCCTTTGGCTCAGGCTATGATCTTGGGGTCTTGGGATCGAGCCCCACATCAGGCTCCCTGCTCACTGGGGAGTCTGGTTCTCCCTCTGTCCCTCCCCCTGCTTGTGCGTGCTCTCGCTTGCTTGCTCTCAAGTACATAAATTTTTTTAATTATGCAAAAATATTCTTTTTACATGTGAAACAGGTTCTAGGCTAATTAATTATAATAAAGCCCGTCACATACCTCAGTGTCAGAGGGACATTAAAAAGTCATGCAGGAGATAGGACAACTCCTGATTGTTGCCGACTGTGTTAAGCCTTGCAGGACATCCCGCATACCTGTCCACACTTGCTAATACCATGAGCACTGTCCAATCCTGTGAAAACCAGAACTTCTCCCACACATGGCCTGAATATCCCCTCTGGCAGCAGGGGATATCTCCTCAGCTGCCCCTGAGGAGAACCAATGACCTAGTCTATTCATTTTGTTTTATAGACAAATAAATTGATGACGAGACAGGTTAAATGACTGGTTCAAGGTCTCTCAGCTGCATAGAGGCAGAACAAGGAATAGTTCCTCCAATTCCTCCCCAGAGCCTTACCAACTTGGGCTATATTACTTCCTAGTGCTACTAAAACGTTTTGGGAAATGGAAGATCAAATTAATGTTCTTCCGGTTTTTGGAAGAGGGGACCAGACCATGCATTTTGAAGTGAAGTTTTCATGTAATTTAGGATTACTGGAGGAAACTTGACAAAGCTTCTGGAGACACTCCCTCATAAACGCCTCTTGGAGTTATCACTCCCCCAGGTCCATTTCTCACCATGTCTGCCTTGGGCAAGGCTCTGCTTTTAGGCAATTCTTTTCTCCCCAGGGCAATAAGCAACCTGACACTGTACCAGTCATAGCTTCTGCAATATTAACAATATGAATAATAGTCTTCTACTGCCCTATGGTAGTTTTGTGTGAATGATATTTTTGTGGTAAGTACAACTCTCAGTAAAATACTATTGCTGTCTACATACCTACTATGTGTCAGGCTCTGATCTAGGCCGTTTTGCAGCCTGATTTATTTTCTTCATAACATTTAAGGTAGGTATTATTATTCCCAATTTACAAATGAGAAAATGGATGCTTAGAGAGGTTAAGGAGGGAAGGACAGAGAAAGAACATTTCAGGTATTTATAACAGAGTCTACAAACATCCTGAAGTCATAGAGTAGGGGCTAGTTTAACCAGGGTCTGAAGAATGTGTAGAAGAGTTAGAGTTGTTCTTTTGTCTCCTTCATTGTACCATTCTTTCTGAATAAGTTTTATAACCTCATTTCTTCCACTCCACTGACACCAGATTTTCTGAAAGAGGGTCTCCACACCATATGTGCAAGTTCAAGTCTCTTGCCGTATGTCTCCACACCACACTCTCTTGCGGACATCAGCCTTGGGAAAACATCCAGTGACTTTCACATTTCCATATTCTCTGACTTTCCTTTGGTTCTGAGTTTAGAAGGTTCTGAAGCCCTTCGCACAAATGGCCACCCTTTCTTCTAAGTCTTTCATCTCTCTAATCTCTGCTTTTTGTTTCTCCTGTTTTCTTCCAGCTTCTAAATTCACATGTTCTTCTTATCACCATGTACAAAGAATCATTTCCTACAACCACTGATGCCCTCCTGTATTTTTAGACTATCATAATTTGTTTGAATAGAACTAGTTGATTCACATAAGACTTGGTTCCATAAAAGAATCAATGCGCCTTGTGTGAGGTCTTTCCTGAGCCATGATTCTGATTTCCAGACACTTCTAGGGAATCCTCATTGAGTGATGATATTGACATCTGGAACATCAAAATGGAATTTGCTTTTCTTCTGTAAATAAGCTCATACACTGTTTGATTTTTCTTCTTCAGAAT
>NC_081571.1:26452341-26462476 GCF_022355385.1 Mustela nigripes
ATTCTGAAGAAGAAAAATCAAACAGTGTATGAGCTTATTTACAGAAGCAATGTTGGGGAATTGTTGAAGCAGCAACATGTCTGGCTCCCCAAATCTACCAGGAAAGATTGTTGTCCAAATTGGGGATACTTCCAAGGACACTCACCATAATCTGCCTCATGTCTCAGTAATTACTTGAGTGTGTTTCCTATCATTCAATTATAAACTGTTTAGGGTCTGTTTTCCTATTTTTGTATACTTTTTATCTGGCTTATAGTTAAGTAGTCGATAAATGTTGAATTGGATTCTTTCATATCATTTATTAATCCTATTTACTCTTTTCATGAATCATTAATTTTTTAACTAATCTCAAAATGAGTTGAGACACTGTACATTAAATGCCTAGAAGAGATCACAGGAACAGAGACTATGTAGACTTTTCTGAAACAGTCTAGAAGAGACCACAGTAATAGAGACTATGTAGGGTTTTCTGAAATAGTATTCTTTTTTTCCCTTTTCAATAATAGCACTTCATTACATGTGAAACCATATGCAAACCATTTTCCTTCATTTGTAAGAGTTTCACGTAGATTTTAAATTCAAATTATTTATGCACTAGATGATGTATCCTAATCTTTATACTGGAGAATATGGTGTCTATTCATATTATAGATGTCCATTAATGTTTGTTGATTCTGAATCAACTCTATTTCCTTTCTTCTCAAAGTTGTTCTTTGCCTATAAAAGCAAGTTGGACAAGGTTCTCCTTCTCCAGATTTGAGTTTACATCATAGAAAATGCAAACACCTACATTAAGCATATATATTTTTTTGTTAGATTAAAAGTGCATCAGATCAGTGCTTTCAGTTACAAAGTTTAGATTGAAATGACTTCTGTCTTCCCCTTACTCACCAGGGTAATGATAGAATTGATTTGTACACTTTGGGATCCTGTTTGGCTCCAAGAGTTAAATCAATATAAGGGAGTAAATGCCAATTATTTGTGAGCTAGCTGAACCAGCCTGGTGCCAGAAAGCCTATAGACCTTTGAAGATCTCAGTTTCTAAGTGTTCTCAATTTAGGAAATTTTTGGTTATACTAAGCAGTGATTAAGACCAAAATGTGAACTTTCAGGCTTGAACAGGTGCACGGAAACCAACGTTTTCTCCCCCAAGAATGAACAAAATGCCTCTTTGCCATTATTTTTTATGTGGTGTTTGAACCTTTGGGGCTGTTGGGAATTTTTGAAACACTCAACAGGAAGTACCAAGATCTCCACTAGAATGTGCTTAGGCATGTGTGTAAATATAAGTGACAACAGGGGTGGGTAGGGTGATGACACAAAAGTTGTACAAGTAAATGACTTTACTATTACTTATAAATTTTATGAAGTCAGAGTTTGGGTCATTTTGTTTGTCATTCTTTTTCCTGTGCCCTGAAAAGTATAAGTGATTGAAAAAAGAATTCTTGAACGGATGAAAGAATCCTCTATCTATAGATCAGATTCTATGTGGGCCATTAAAACTGTGGATGGATCAGAAGACTTAAGAAAGCTTCTGAATGTTTTGACATTTAGCAGCTGTGATGGTTAATTTTTTTAACTTAGAAATTAAAACTGGATGGATCAGAAGACTCAAAAAGGTTCTGAATATTTTGACATTTGGCAACGGTGATGTTTAATTTTTTTAACTTAAAAATTAAAACTGTGGATGGATCAGAAGACTCACGAAAGGTTCTGAATATTTTGACATTTGGAAACTGTGATGGTTAATTTTTTTTTAGTAGAAATCTGAGTTTTTAAATTTTTATTTTCTTTATTGTGTTATGATGGTTGATTTTATGTGTTGACTGGGCCACAAGGTACCAGATAATTCGGTTAAACAATATTCTGGTGTTTTTCCAAAGATGTTTTTAGGTGAGATCAACATTTTAATTGGTGAGGTAGATTGTCCTCTCTGATCTATGTAGACCCCATCTAATTGGTCAAAAAACAGTGTGAACAAAAACTGACCTTCTCATGAATGAGAGGGAATTCTTCACTTGTCAGATTTTGGACTTCATTTGTACCATTAATTCTCCTGAGTCTCAAGCCTGCTGGCACATACTGCAGATTTGGAATTATCAGTCCCCATAATCACATCTTACAATAGATTTGTTTCTCTAACTGTATAAATAAATCCTATTGCTTTGGTTTCTCTAAAGAAGCCTGAGTAATAAAGCAACTGTGTAATTGTAGGCAAGTCATATAGTTTCTATCTCTTTCCTCTTCTCCAAATATGGAGGTAATAATATTTGCTCTTCAGAGTTATGAATATATATGACTGAACACATGAATCAGATACCTGTGGTCAAAATGTGATTCCAAGTGATTAAAGATAGTAACTCATTTAACCTTAATAAAAAGCCAATGAGATAACTTATACCCATTTTATAGACAAGGAAAGTGAGGCACAAAGGAATTCAATAGCTTGCCCAAGTTTACATGGTTAGCAATATTAATGTTCACTGAAACCCATGAACTCTTTCCAAAGCACACCAAAAGGCTACATTTCCCGGTTTGCCCTGTGGCTAGGTAGGAGCTATATGATTGATTTCTAGTTGGTGAAGTGTAGACAGAGATGATTTATGTTATTTGCAGGTCTGGCTATAAAGCACAGTCATAAACCGTCATATTACTTTTTTCCCTTTCCATGACCACATTGAGGTCATTTGTTGAAGGTGTCAGAGCTGTGGTATTAAAGAAACATGAGTCTCTGACTCATCCTTTAGGGAAGAACTGCCAGCATAGCCACTCCACAAGAAATAAATCACATCGCACTTCGCATGATGAGAAACAATTTCTCACTGAATCAAACCTCTGAGATTTTAGGGTTTGTTAGCCCAACAGAGCCCAACCTAGACCATCTAATTGTGTGATAGTGTTGGGGTTTAAACCAAGGTATTCCAGGTGGAGACGTTATTTCCTTAACTGGTGTGGTGCAGTTCAGCTCTAGGCATATGGAAAATAAAATATTATCACTTAAAAATATTAATTTTGATTATTATTTTTTATTTTTGAATTTAAATTCAATTAGCCAACATACACTATATCTTTAATTTTTGATATAATGTCTAATAACTCCCTGTGTTATCTTGTCTTTCGAGAAATTTTCTTAATGTAAATAAAGTAAAAACACTTGGGTATTTTTTTATTGAAGTATAATTAACATATAGTGTCATATTTGTTTCAGGTGTACAGCATGATTCAACAATTCTATACATTACTCAGTGCTCATCAAGGTAAGTGTACTCTATAGTCCCCTTAACCTATTTCACCCATCCCCATCTATCTCCCCTTTAGCAACCACTAGTTTGTTCTCTGTATTTAAGTCTGATTTTTTGTTTCTCTTTTTTCTTTGTTCATTTGTATCTTAAATCCCACAAATGAGTAAAATCATATGGTATTTATCTTTCTCTGTCTGACTTATTTCACTTAGCATTATACCCACTAGGACCATCTACATTGTTGCAAATGGCAAGATTCCGTTCTTTTTTTTATGGTGGAGCAATGCTTTACTATGTGTGTGTCTGTGTGCATATCACCTCTCCGGTATTCAGTTATGGATGTACACATGAGTTGCTTTGATATCTTCGCTATAATCTGCAATAAACATAGGGATGCCTATATCTTTTGAATTAGTGTTTTAATTTTTTTTTTTTTTTGGTAAATACTCAGTAGTGGAATTTTATTAGATCATATAGTAATTCTATTTTTAAATTTTTGAGGAAACTCCATACTGTTTTCCACAGTGAGCAGACCAATTTGTATTTCCCCCAACAGAGCACAAGGGTTCCTTTTCTCCCACAACTTGCTACTTCTTGTCTTTTTGATACTAGCCATTCTGAAAGGTGTGGTGTTGCATCCCATTGTAGTCTTGACTTGCATTTTCTTGATGATTAGTGATATTGAGCATATTTGTTTTAATCCAAGCTAAACAGGTTTTGTTATAGTTAGATTTGCTAATATGCTAGTATGTATTATGAATTTTCTAGAGAGAGGACAGTGTGTGAAGTGTTCTTAAAATGACTTGTCCCCCCAGAAAAAAACATTGGGGAGGGTATGTGCTATGGTGAGTGCTGTGAATTGTGTAAGACTGATGATTCACAGACCTGTACCCCTGGGGCAAATAATACATTATATGTTAATTTAAAAAATGATTTGTCCCATAGGACTCATTTTGTGAACAACACATAGGAAATGTATTTTGGAAGCATCTTATGCACTCTGGACCTATACTTCCTGGGTTCAGATTCCAATTTCTCCACTAATAGTGGTATGGCCTTGGACAGAACACTTCACATTTTTCTTTTCTTTTAAGATTTTATTTATTTATTTGAGAGAGAGAGAAAGAGAGAACATGAGCAGGGGGAAAGGTTGGGGAGAAGCAGACTCTCCGCTGAACCAGAGCCCAATGTGGGACTTGATCTCAGGATCGTGACCTGAGCCAAAGGCAGACACTTGACTGAGCCACCCAGGTACTCCACACTTCACCTTTCTGAACTTCAGTTTCCTCCGAGGTAAAATGAAGATGATAGTAACTGCAGGGTTGTTAAGAAATTTCGTTGGCCTGATATTTTAAAAAGGTAAAATATTGACTGGCATGTAGTAATTGCTGTGTGTGTGTTTAGTAAATTAATTAATACACCCTTCTCTTGCCTTGTCTACTAGTTTCCTATACTGTAAGCTCCTTGAAATCCAGGAATATTTTTTTCAATATTTGGAGGTTTACTACCTTAGTACCTACGAATGCCTATTAAGCATATACCTGGTGCTTAATAAATGTTGAAGAAATGAATGGAAAATTGAATCTCATCCCATGATAGGAGGTCAGTAATCTGTAACTAAGTTTTTGTTATCTTTATGTAGAACCAAGTTAAAGAATACCCACCGTTTGGCATTGTTATCAATAGATGCATAGTTGAGAAGAATGCAACAAATAACTTCAGCTTTGATTCTTGTGCTCCTGGTGCACAGGTAAGATGAGCAACAATCTCTGTTTTACTTTTTGAGTATGTTATATACCATGTCAGAACTTGGGAGAAGAAATTTTAATTAGCTAAGCAGCAGAGTCAGATTAAGAAATGGTAACCATTTTTTTTTAAATTTTTTATTTTTTATAAACATATATTTTTATCCCCAGGGGTACAGGTCTGTGAATCACCAGGTTTACACACTTCACAGCACTCACCAAAGCACATACCCTCCCCAATGTCCATAATCCCACCCCCTTCTCCCAAACTCCCTCCCCCCAGCAACCCTAAGTTTGTTTTGTGAGATTAAGAGTCACTTATGGTTTGTCTCCCTCCCAATCCCGTCTTGTTTCATGTATTCTTCTCCTACCCACTTAAGCCCCCATGTTGCATCACCACTTCCTCATATCAGGGAGATCATATGATAGTTGTCTTTCTCTGCTTGACTTATTTCGCTAAGCATGATACGCTCTAGTTCCATCCATGTTGTCGCAAATGGCAAGATTTCATAAGAAATGGTAACTAATTTTTTAAAAGCATTTTCTCAAGGCTGTAATTAGTGTTAGTTATTTACCCCCAAATAATATTTTCCTTTGTATGCACCAGTGGGTGCTAATCACAGGTTCACCTTGGTACATATTGACCATATGTTTCCAGATCCTTCAACCAAAATTTCTAATTTTGGGGAATGGAGATTTGAGCTAAAAAAAAAAAAAAAAATGTAACTGATAGAAGGTAAAAAATAGATTTAAAAAACACTACGGAACAACACCAAAAAAATGGGAGGCTGAATCAATAAGAATTTGTACTGCATGGAGAGAGAAGCCAGATACTCTACTTCTAGGCAGAGGAAGTAGAGAAGGCAGGAGCACCAGGTGGATTTGGAGGACCCAAGAGTGGCTTTCCCACAAGTAAGGTGTGGGGTAGTGATATTCAGAGGGGCATCTCACTGGTGATAAGATACGTCCAGACAATGCTACCTGAAAGTAAAACTAAAAGATAATTAATTCAAAACCATTTGCTTAAACTTAGCTTTTGTCAGGAACATGAGTTGAAAATAAATTTATTGTAACACAGTGTTTTCAAACTGGGGTTCCCAGACTCCAGAGACCTTAGGTTATAAATCTTGAGTATTCTATGAAAGAATTTTCAGATACTATGAGCTTTTGGTTTTGTTTGTTTGTTTGTTTGTTTTGGCAGGGGGAGGCCTGCCTTGGGTTTGGTTTTGTTTTGTTTTGTTTTGAGAGAAAGAGAGAGAGAGTGCCAACAGGGCAGGGAGGGGCATAGGGAGAGAGAGAATCCTGAGCAGGTTCCAGGCCCATTGTGGAGCCAGACACAGGGCTTGATGTCACCACCCTGAGATCATGACCAGAGCTGAAATCAAGAGTCAGATGCTTAACCAACTAAGCCACCCAGGTACCACAGATATGATGTTTTCGCTATAATGACAAACTAATCACCCCTCCAGCTCAACTAACAGATGTTTTTAATTATTTTTATGGCCACAATATTAAATGGAAAAAAGAATATTTTCTTCATTTCAGTACCTGTATTTGCTATCAGTCAGAAAAATGGGTAGATTAAAAATGAAAATGAAATGTTCATGTTAAGTGAGAGTCAAATGATGCCATGGTATGCTTAAGTAAGAATTGAGTAGATAAATGTGGTGGAAGAATTGAGTTGTCATACAGCACGTGGTGATGTAATGCAATAACATCAAAAAATATTAACCAATTTATGAAAAATTTCATTTGAGTATAGTTAACAAACGTTAGTTTCAGGGGCACAACATAGTGATTTGACAAATTTTTACATTATGCTATGCTCATCACTACTGTAGCTACCATTTGTCATCATATAGCACTATTACAATATCACTGACTATATTCCTTACTCTGTGCCTTTTATTCCTGTGACTTCTTTATTCTATAACTGGGAGCTTGTATCTCCTACTTTCCTTCACCCATTTTGCCCATCCCCCCAACTCTTCCCCTCTGGCAACCATCAGTGTGTTTTCTGTATTTCTAGGTTTGATCCTTCTTTTTGTTTACTAATTTGTTTGTTTTCCACATATGAGTGATTTTACATGGTGTTTCTTTCTTGTCTGACTTATTTCACTTAACATAATATCCTCTAGGTCCATCCGTATTGTTGCAAATGACACAATTTCACCCCTCTTTATGGCTGTGTAATATCTCTGTGTGTGTGTGTGCCACATGTTCTTAATCTGCTCCTTTATGGAGGGACACTTAGGTTGCTCATATGCTACTGCAAATTATGCTACAATAAATATAGGATGCATATATCTTTTCAAATTAGTGTTCTCCTTTTCTTAACTAAATACCCAGTAGTGGAATTACTAGATCATGTGCTATTTCTCTATTTATTTTTTTGAGGAAACTCCATACTGATTTCCATGGTGGCTTTATCTATTTACATTCCCACCAATAGGGCACGAGGGTTACTTTGTCCATATTTTCACCAACGCTTGTTATTTTTTTTGACTTTCACTTTAGCCATTCTGACAAGTTTAAGTTGAAATCTCACTGTGGTTTTGATTTGCATTTCCTTAATGATGAATGATATTGAGCATCTTTTCATGTGTCTGCTGGCCATGTGTATATCTTCTTTGGGAAAATGTCTATTTAGATCCTTTACCCATTTTAATTGGATTATTATTACTTTTTGGGGGGTTTGAATTGGGTGAGTTCTTTATATATTTTAGATACTAAACCCTTATTGGTTATATCATTTGCAAATATCGTCTCCTGCTCAGTAGGCTGTCTTTTAATTTTGTTGACAGTTCTTTTCCAATGGAAAAAAAATTTGTTTTGGTGTAGTCCCAATAGTTTATTTTAGCTTTTATTTCCATTGTTAAAGAAGACATATCTATAAAAATGTCTCTACAGCTGCTGTCAGAGAGATTACTGTATATGTTTTCTTCTAGGAATTTTATGATTTCAGATATCTCATTTAGATCTTTAATCCATTTTGGGTTTTGGGGTATGATTAAGGAAGTGGTTCAGTTTCTTCATTTTGTATGTAGCTGTCCAGTTTTCATAGTATCATTTATTGAAGAGACTGTCTTTTCCCTATTATATATTCTTACCTACTTTGTCATAGATTAATTGACCATATAAATATGGCTTAATTTGGTGGGTGTCTAGTCCATTCTATTGATCTGTGTGTCAGTTTTATGTGCCAGTACCATACTGTTTTGGTTATTATAGCTTTGTAGTATGTCTTGAAATCTGGAATTGTGCTACTTCCAGGTTTGTTCTTCTTTCTCAAGATAGCTGTGGCTATTCAGGGTCTTTTGGTCTCACACAAATTTTCTAGTATTGTGAAAAATTCTGCTATTACTTTGATAAGAATTGCATTGAATATGGGGACATTTGGGTGGGTCAGTTGATTAAGCATCTGCCTTTGGCTCAGGTGATGATCCTAAATAAGGTCCTGGGATCAAGTCCTGGATCAGGCTCCTTGCTCAGTAGGGAACCTGCTTCTTCCTTTGCCTGCCACTTCCCCTGCTTGTGCTCTCACTCTCTCTGATTTAAAAAAAAAAAAAAAAAAAAAAAAGGATTGCATTGAATCTGAAGATGGCTCTGTGTAGTATAGACATTTGAACAATCCAAGTTAAGAATTTAATTGGGTTGTTCAATTAAAGAATTTAGCAATCCAATTAATTCTTTCAATACAAGACCATTTATTTATGTCCTCTTCAATTTCTTAATCAATGTTTTATAGTTTTAAGTATACAGGTTTTTTACCTCTTGGTTAAGTTTATTCCTAGGTATTCTTTTTAGTGTAGTTGTAAATGGGATTGTTTTCTTAATTTCTCTTCCTGACTCTTCATTATTAGTGTATAGAAATGCTACCATTTTCTGTATATTATTTTTGTATTCTGCAACTTTACTGAATGCGTTTATCACCTTTATTAGTTTTTTAATGGAGTTTTCAGGATTTTTTGTGTATAGTATCATGTCATCTGCAAATAGTATAAGTCCTACTTCTTTCTTACCAATTTGGATGCCTTATATTTATTTTTCTTGTCTGATTGCTGTGGCTGTGACTTCCAGTACTATGTTGAATAAAAGTTGTGAGAGTGGGCATCTTTGTTTTGTTTCTGACATTAGAGGAAAAGCTCTGTTTTCCACCATTAAGTAAGAGTTTAGCGGTGGGTTTTTCATTAGAGGTATGTTCCCTCTAATCTCACATTGTTGAGAGTCTGTCATGAAAAGGTGTTGAATTTCATCAAATGCTTTTTCTGTACCTATTGATATGATAACCTGATTTTATCCTTTTGTTGATGTGTTGTATCACATTAACTCTTATCTAAATGTTTAGAGAATTCATCGGTGAAACCATCTGGCCCCAGACTTTTATTTTTTGACAATTTTTTGATTATTGATTCAATTTGATTACTAATAATTGCTTTCATCAAATTTCATTATTTTTTCCTGACTCAATTTTGGAAGATTGTATTTTTCTAAGAATTTATCTGTTTTCTAGGTTTTCCAGTTTGTTGGCATGAAATTTTCCATAGTATTGTCATAATTTGTATTTCTGTGGTATCAGTTATTACTTCTCCTCTTTTATTTTTGATTTAATCATTTAGGTTGTTTCTTTTTTTATCAAAGACTCTGCCTAAGAATTTATCAATTTTGTTTACCTTTTCAAAGAAACAGCCTCTGGTTTGATTGATTCATTTCTGTTGTTTTGTTTAAGTCTCTGTGTCATTTACATCTATTCTGATCTTTATTATTTCCTTCCTTCTACTCACTTTGGGCTTTGTTCTTTTTTTGCTGTTTTAGTTGTAAAGTTGATTTTCTTATTTGAACTTTTTCTTTTTTCTTGAGGTGGCCTCTATAGCCATATCTTTTTCTCTTAGAACTGCTTTTGTTGTATCCCAAAGATTTTGGACTATTGAGTTTTCATTTTCACTCATCTTCATGTATTATTTATTTATTTATTATTTTCAGCATAACAGTATTCATTATTTTTGCACCACACCCAGTGCTCCATGCAATCTGTGCCCTCTATAATACCCACCACCTGGTACCCCAACCTCCCACCCCCCGCCCCTTCAAAACCCTCAGATTGTTTTTCAGAGTCCATAGTCTCTCATGGTTCACCTCCCCTTCCAA
>NC_081571.1:26465476-26467231 GCF_022355385.1 Mustela nigripes
ACTGTGGCCATTGCTGCTATAAACATTGGGGTACAGATGGCCCTTCTTTTCACTACATCTATATCTTTAGGGTAAATACCCAGGAGTGCAATTGCAGGGTCATAGGGAAGTTCTATTTTTAATTTCTTGAGGAATCTCTACACTGCTCTTCATGTATTTTTAAAAAATTTCTTGTTTAGTTGATTTACTAATTGGTTGCTTATTATTATGTTATTTAGTCTCCATGTAGTTGTGTTTTTTACAGTTTTTTCCTTGTAATTGATTTCTATTTTGACTGATTTCTACTGTTGTAACTAGAATCGGTGCCTGGTATGCTTTAAATCTTTAAAAGTCTAGTGGTGCCTGGGTGGCTCAGTTGGTTGAGCATCTGATTCTTGGTTTTGGCTCAGGTCATGATCTCTGGGTCATGAGATTGAGCCCTGCATTCTCTCCCTGTCCCTCTGTTCCTCCCCCAATTTATATACACTATCCTTCTAAAATAGTGTTTGCACATTTACTTTTTCTTAATTATAAGAAAGGCACCTATGAATTGTACATTTATATAAATAAATCAAATCTACTGAATTTAAAAGAAAGTGAATCTTCAGAACTTTATTGAGGCTCATTTTATGGCCTAACATATGACCTATCTTGGAGAATGTTCCAAGTGCACTTGAAAATTGCATTTCGTTGATTTTGGATGGAATGTTTGTGTGTTTGTGTATATGTATGTGTGTATGTATATGTGTGTATGTATATGTGTATATATATACGTGTGTATATGTATATATATATGCACATATATGTGTGAATGTGTATATGTATACATGTATATACACACACACATATATTATGTTCTTGTGGTCCAACATGCATTCAAAGAGATCATTTCCTTGTGGATTTTCTACCCACATGGTCTAGCCATTGATGTAAATAGGTCTGTATAGTTCCCTACTATTACTGGATTACCATTTTCTCTCTTTATGTCTGTTAATATTTGCTTTATGTATTTAGGTGCTCCAGTGTTGGGTGGGTAGATATTTATAATTGTTATATCCTCTTGTTAGATTGATTCCTTTATCATTATATAATACCCTTTGTCTCTTATTACAGTCTGTTTTAAAGTCTATTTTGTGTGATAGAAGTATTGCTGCCCCAGCTTTTGTCTACTTCTATATGCATAATAAATGTTTTCTCATCCCTTTAGTTTTAGTTTATATGTGTCTTTAAGTCTAAAGTGAGTCTTACGTAGGCAGCATATAGATGGACATTTTTTTCTAATCCATTCAGTCACCCTATGTTTTGGAGCATTTAGGCCACTTACATTTGAAGTCATTATTTTTGGGGGGATAAGTGTGCACAGACTAATGTAATTATTGATAGGTATGTACTAATTGCCATTCTGTTATTTCTTTTGTGGGTGTTTTTGTAGTTCCTCTCCATACTTTCTTCTCTTGCTCTCTTTGTGATTGATGAGCTTCTATAGTGTTAAGTTCACTTTCTTTCTCTTTATTTTTTGTGTATCATAAGTTTTAGTCTGTGGTTACCAGGAATTAAATTGCCATTTAAGTTCCAACACATTCTAATATAATTTATCGTAATATTCTCTTATATTCATTACTTTCTTTTTTCTTCCTTCTCCATGTTTTATGTATATACTGTCATATTTTATATCTTTTTATTCATAGTTTTCTCACATATAATTATAACCATTGTTTAATCTCACAAAACAAACTGAGGGTTGCTGGGGGGAGGGGGTTTGGGAGAAGGGGGTAT
>NC_081571.1:26467331-26480445 GCF_022355385.1 Mustela nigripes
CCCCTGGGGATAAAAATATATGTTTATAAAAAATAAAAAATTAAAAGTAAAAAACAAAAACAAAATAACCATTCTTTTCCACTTAAAGAAGACCCTTTAACATTTCCTGTATAACTGGTTTAGTGATCATAAGCTCCTTTATCTTTTGTTTGTGTAGAAAACTCTTTATTTATCTTTCAAATCTGAATGATAATCTTGTTGTTTAGCATATTCTTGTAGTTTTTTTTTTTTTTTTTAGCACTTTGAATATATCATGCTACTCTCTTCTGGCTTGCAAAGTTTCTGTTGAAAAATTAGCTGATAGCCTTATAGGGTCTCCCTTGTAGGTAACTCATCTATTTCTACTTTAAAAATTCTCTTTTTATATTTAATCTTTGACATTTATTATATGTTATGTTGTGGACCTCCTGCGGTTCATCTTCTTTGAGGCTCTCTGTACTTCTTGAACCTGGATGTCTATTTCTTTCCTAGTTTAGGGAAGTTTTTGCTATTTATTTCTTCAAGTAAGTTTTCTGCTCCTTTCTCTCTTATTCTGAGATCTTTATAATGCACATGTTTATTTGCTTGATGTTGTCCAAGGGATTTTTTTATTGAGACTTAATTAATATAATTTTATTTTCTTTTATATGTTATTTTATTAATTATTTTTAAATTTTTCATTATATTCAGTTAGCCAACCTTCAGTACATCATAATTTTTTGTTGTAGTGTTCAACTTGTGTATAACTCTCAGTGCTCCAAGAGACTCTTAACCTAGCCTCAATTTTTAAACATTCTTTTCCTTTCTCGTTTTTCTTTTTTAATACTTAGCGTGGTTGTTTCCATCACTGTCTTCCAGATCACTGATATGTTCTTCTGCTAATCTTCTGCTGATGGCCTCTCCTATTTTTTATTTCAGTTATTGTATTATGCAACTCTGATTGGTTCTTCTTCATATTTTCTGTCACTTCATTGACGATCTCATTGTGTTCATCCATTCTTTGCTCCAGCCTGGTGAGCATCTTTCCAATCATTACTTATATTCTTTATCAGCCATATTTCTTATCTGTTTTTCAGTTCATTCTCTGTAGCTTTTTTTCTTGTTCTTTCTTTTGAAGCATATTCCTCTGTCTCCCTAGTTTGCTTGATGTTCTGTGTTTCTGTGGTTAGGTGGAATATCTACTTCTCAAAAACTTGAAGGAATGGTCTCATGTATGGTTGTCCCCTTTGAAGAGCTATTTGTGTTGGTGACTTTTTTTGGCTGACTACCTGGAGCTGTGGTTAGTGTGGACTGGGATCCTCAGCTCTCCACACAGTGAGTGCCTCGGCAGATTGCGAGAGCTAAAGTGGATGCAAGATGGGGTGTCCTTAGGTTCTATTCATAGAAAGCACTTAGGAAGGAGAGCTGAAGTAGTGTTATCTGGAGTGTCCTGGGACTCTCTGCAGAGGGTTTCCTGACAGGGTGGTTAGAACTGAGGTGATGCGTGGACCAGGTGATGTGCAGGACTCTCCACACTGAGAGCAACCTGGTAGGAATGATGAAGCTGAATTTGTTGCAAGCCAAGGTATTCCAGGGTACTTAGTGCCAGGTATCCTGGCTAGATGACTAGAGCCAAGGCTATGGGTAGGAGTATTCTGGGGCACTTTGTGCAGGGGGTCCCCTGTCTAGGTGGCTGGAACTGATGCAAGGACAGGCTTGGGGTTGCCAGAGTGCTTCAAGCAGTGGGCACTTAGGCAAGGAAGCTGGATCACCCAGAGGTTCTGCAATGTTCTGCCCTGGGCGTGCCCTACTAAGCCACTTGGAGCTGAAGTAGGGTGGAACTGGATGTTCACATCTATGTCACATTGCAATGACAATGTGATCAGTCAGCACTGATCAGGAGTGTTCTGGTGTGTATTGCTTTATGGCTGCCTTGGTGAGATTGCCAGGGCTGGTATGGTGTAGGGGTCAGGAGCTCACTGAGGAGTCAGGCTAGTTAAGATGTTCAAACTGTGCACTGTTTGTGCTTTCAAGGTGGGGAATGGAGCGTAGATCATGTCCATCAATTCCCAGTATGAGAACTACAGAATTTAGGTACAATCATGGGGAGAAGCAAGGCAGACCATAAATTAACCCTGAGATTAAGTTTCTGTTGTCCTGGAAGATGATAGCTAAAAAGATAAATTAAACTGAGTCATGGAAATAATGGAGAAAATGATTTTTAGGTACACCTGCATTTATAGGCAGTGTATATGCTTCTGTAGCATTAATTATAGGAATCCCAACTCAAATGAACCTGGACAGTAACAGATGAAACCCTCTTCTTGTTATAAGCAGATCCATTTTCAGCAATCAAGATTATCTGTTCATTAAATAATATTAATAGGAATTTTATCAGTATTGTAGTTTTGTTTTATATTTGTTTTGGTTTTATGCTATTGAAGAGCTATAAGAATTATACCCAATTCTAGGGGTACCTGGGTGACTCAATTGGTTAAGCATCTGCCTTCAGCTCAGGTCATGATCTCAGGGTCCTGGGATGGAGCCCCATGTTGGGCTCTCTGCACAGCATGGAGCCTACTTCTCCCTCTGCCTCTGCCTGCCACTTGCCTGCTTATGCTCTCTCTCTCTCTCTCTCTCGGTCAAATACATAATTAAAACTTGGGAAAAAAACTGAAGGTTTCAGAGGGGATGGGGTAAAAGGGTGATGGGTAGTAAGGAGGGCATATGCTGTGATGAGCACTGGGTGTTATATGCAACCAATGATGAACTGAACACTACTTCTAAAACTAATGATGTATTATACACGAGCTAACAGAACATAATAAAAAAAGAATTACATCAATTTTATGTCTTGGCATGTTGAGTATCATACCAATCACATCAACATTTAATTCACATCAACATTTTAGTTCACTAGAATATTTTTTTATTTGAAAGGGGCCCAGAATTTTTATATTTGAGAAATTCTGTTCTGAACAAAGATGGTAAAAAAAATCTAAGAATATGAAATTGAGATTTTGACATTGTTTTTCCAGTTGACCAGAAATTGACCACTATTAATTCTGCAAAACAATTCCAGTTAATTATAGAAGCTAATTTAAGATGGATCAGGCTTTATTAAGTTCACATTGAGCACTTACTGGGATTCAGAACTTGTGCTAGGAATACAAAGATAAATAAAACATGGCTCCTGCATTCAAGTAGGATCTTCGGCTATAGGGAAATAGGCATATACAATTAAGTGAATAAGATAATACTGCTCTTGGCGTTTGAACAATATTGTAATGAGAACACAGTCCTAGTCTTCTTTTTGCAAATGTGGTATGTTGCAAAAAATGGATACAAATTTATCTCCTCTTTGTGTCCATGTCCCTGCAGTTCATGCAGAAGTGCAGTTTATTCTTCTATCCCTTCAACGTGGTCTGGCTCTGTGACTTGCTTTGGCCAATAGAATGTATTAGCAGGGACAGTGTATCAGTTCTGTACTTAGGCTACAGGAGCCAGTTGTACTTCCACTCTCATTTTTGGAATCTCGCTGTCACCATGGGAACAAGCCTGGGACAGCCTTTTGGAGTATGAGAGACTATATGGAACAGAGGCAAGCTCTCTCAGCTAAGGATCCACTAGACTAGCCTGCCAATAGCTAAGCACAGACACACAAGGTAACACCTGACCTAGACATCCAAGGGAGTGGTTTCTACAGAAAGAAAAGATGGGGAGGGCAGGATGTTTCAGACAGAGGAGGAAGCATAAACAAAGGCACGGGGGCCTAGTGTCCATGGTGTTTGTTCTGGGAATAACCAACGCCATATTTGGAATCATGACGAGTTTAAACCAAAAAATACAGAAAATTGATAACAAGATGGTGGAAGTATGGGAAGAGAAACCTTTATAAGAGGTGGTAATAATAAAACATTGTCAAAAATGTCAGAGAAATAAACAAGAGAGGCTTGTGAAAGGGTAGCTTTGCAGGGGTATGGTCAACAGTGATCAGTGAGATCAGGTAAGGTGAGAACAGGAAAACATTGATTTGATTTGGCAGTGCTGAGAAAGACATTGGTGAATTCTAAAGAGTGTGTTTTTGTTTTTGTTTTTGTTTTGGTGGAACTGCCAAGTCCTCTCCTGTCAGCAGGAAAATTGTCTTACAGAAAACAAAAAATTGTTAAAACAAGCTCTAGCTTATTATCACATCAGCAAGCTCAGATAAGCATCTCCAGTGTGTGTGAATCCTTAAGTTTGCATGCAGGGTAATCTCACACTCTATCCCAGCTAAACGCAGTTTGTCATTTCTTTCCTGCTGATTACGCAGGTGTACACTTTTCCATCTTCATAATAAGGATGTATTGGCTGTGAGCTTTGAAGATGGAGTTTGTTTCTTATTTCTTGATATTCCTATTAAGTATCTCTTAACAGCTTCAGATGCCTGAGATCATTACAGCCTCTGGGCTATACCATTGGAGCTTTGGGAACATATCTATGGCAATAATTTTCAGTATGTGGAATTAGAATAAGCACTAATTTTCTGCAGAATTAGGATAATAGAAAAAATATTAAAAATGGGGAAAAATCTTTGAGAACAGGACAGTAAAGATATGGAAATATATCTTCTACAAGGTGTTATTTCTAAAAAACAAAACAAAAAAATTAATCCTGTGGTTTCCCCCAACCACTGACTCCTTATAGCTACAAAATGAAGTCCAGTGTCTTCTCCGTTCTCTCTTGATGCATTCAAATCAATCCCAAACATTTACCATTTCAGTTGTTTCTGGACCTCCGAGTGCTAGGAGAAGATAACCTTCCTGTTCCTACCATTAGAGTCTCTGTGGCAAGCCACACCTCAGCACTTCATTTTACTGGCTTCTAGAATTTTTTTTTAAATTTTTTATTTTTTATAAACACATATTTTTATCCCCAGGGGTACAGGTCTGTGAATCGCCAGGTTTACACACTTCACAGCACTCACCAAAGCACATACCCTCCCCAATGTCCATAACCCCAGCCCCATTCTCCCAACCCCCCTCCCCCCAGCAACCCTCAGTTTGTTTTGTGAGATTTAGAGTCACTTATGGTTTGTCTCCCTCCCAATCCCATCTTGTTTCATTTATTCTTCTACGTGGCTTCTAGAATTTTGACTAAGGACAGATCACAAACTGTTTGGCACCCAGGACTGCACAAAAGACTTGTCTGAGCCTGGATGTTTTGGGACATACATTACACCAATTCCCCAACACTCTTCCGGCCATTGAAATCATATTAATAGCACTGGTATGAGTGTACGTGTGCACATGGGTGTCAGGTCATTATTTGTTACTCAGAATGACCCCACCTCCTTAGGAGACTTATTTACTAATCTGGAAAAGCAGGGTTCTTTAGGATACTTCTCCAGGAACAAAGGAGGTGGAGGGTGTCATTCCCTACCCCGCCCCCAGCCTAGTGTAGACACCTACAGGAATGAGCACAGTGCCAACTTTCTCCACCTACACTGCTAACAGTGTGTCCTACCTGCTGCATTCTCCTGCAAACTTGACCTATCCAGCCGGGCCTTGGCTTCAGATCTCATCCCACAGCAGATGCCTCCCTGCATTCTTCTGCAGATCTGCCCCTCCAGCACTATGGCAACAGTTTTCTAAAGTGGATCTGGGGGCACCTGGGTGGCTCAGTGGGTTCAAGCCTCTGCCTTCAGCTCAGGTCATGATCTCAGGGTCCTGGGATCCAGCCTTGCATCAGGCTCTCTGCTCAGCAGGAAGCCTGCTTCCCCCTCTATCTCTGCCTACTTGTGATCTCTCTTGCTGTCAAAGAAATAAACAAAATCTTAAAAAATAATAAAGTGGATCCAGGTCCCTCCCAAAAGAGACCTGTGTCAACCTTGCTACCCCTGTGTGTACCACCCATGTTCTCCTGTAAAACTACTACCTCCTATAAGCTCTTGTTAGAGCCTATCTAAGGCAAAGCCACAAACCTGGCAGTGTGCAAACAGCTCTGACAGGGATAGCATCACTCCAAAGTGACTCCTGCCCTGGGGAGAGGGGAAGATAATTACACACAAGAGTCCTACCACAGCCCCAGCAGTGGACTGGGGCAGACATCTGGTCCAACTGCAGGCCCCACCCACCAAGAAATCTCAGGAAACAACACAGGGAAAGCATCTTTTAGGTCAGTGCTACTGCATTCTGGCAAGTCCCTGGTCTGACTCAACTCAAGTCCTAGGTGGCCTCACTCTGGACCACAACATCATAGGGACCAAACCCTGCTCATAACAGGCAAAGAGAGCCATTCCAGATGAACTGGACTGAAGTAAAAATTGGCTCACTGTTACAAAGAGAAGTTAGGAAAACTTTAAGAACATTCTTAGATTCACTACTCTTGGTAATGCCGTACCTTAAAAATGCAGAAATATGGAATTTTGGCTGAAGTATGACTCTTAATGCTTTTAAATATTCAGTTTGTATAAATCACAATCACTGGCTAATATGCTAGTGCCTCTTATGTGCTCCTATGAATGTTCCTGCTGACTGCTCCTGAAAAGGAATGCTATATTCATAAAAGTTGGACCTTTAATAAATCATTCAAGTATGAAATAAAATGCCATGATTCTACAGATTCCAGACTTGCATTTAATTTAAAGTTTATAGACTTTTCTATGATTTTTCATTATGCAGGTTTTTGGAAGTTTAAATAAATAATAAAGTTATTAGTATTGCATATAATTACACTTTTAGAGAATCTGTAGTAGAGCTGCATCATATGTAATTCAATACCTTCTCAGCCAAGGGGATAAAAGATTCAAGAAGTAGAAATAACAGTTTAGGAGGACAAAAGATGTATTCCCCTCATTGACTGAAATTCTATAAAGTGACAGTGATTTTAAAATGCTGCTTCTGCTTTTGGCTGCAAGGACCCCTAGGTTGTGAAAAACATTGTTGAAATTCTTTTTTAAACTTCTTCCCCCATAACCAGGTATCTTCCAACCTCTTCACTAGGGAACCAAAGGATTTTCAGAGGATAATTTTGAGCATATGCAATCTTCTCTTTGTTCTAATAGCTAATACCTGGATAACATCCACTGTATGGGTGACCATAAGAATAAAAAGAACTCATGTGAAGATCAGGGTATTCTGTTCCCCTTTAACATTTCCTTAGAAAATAACCAAGTCTCTATATTACAGAAATCCTAGCAAACTGTAACAAAAGCTTTATACTCTTCAACCAAGCAAGCACTTTGTGTAACAGATTAATTCCTCCCTCTTGCTACTACTTTTAGGCAGGTGATAGTTTTTACTTTAATTACATAAGCTATTACAATTCTAATGTTCACCAAAAGAGTGAATTTTTCAAAAGTTAAGATAGACAAATTGCAGAATATTTGAAGAATATATGCTTAAAGTTATTTTTAATTTCTGATAAGATCATTAGTGATAGTAAAAGATTCATATAGAAATATCCTACATCCCATGAACAATGTGCATAGGGTTCCATGTACCATTTGATTAGATTTAGTTTTTTGACTATTATGTGCCTAGCACTTTTACAACATCTTTTACACATCACAACAACACATTTTACAAATATTTACTCAGAAAATAAATGAAATATGTTGTATTAGGAATTTGTCCTAATTCCTAATTAGGACAAAGTAGAAAGAAAAAGTGTTTTTTCTTTCTACTACTTCTTTGGCAAAATTAGGCTTACAAGTAATACAGAGACTGAAGACCAGTGAGTGAGTGGACAGTGAGCACTCTACCATCATTTCTGTAATTTCTATACCAAAACACTCTTGGATATGTAAAGAGCTCTCTTTACAAAGTTTGTGGATTGGTATATCTGCAAAAGGAAACACTCTAGACATAAAGATAAGCTGTTCACTGAGAGATGGAAGTAAGTGTGGCAGATGGAAAATGATGAAATTAATGTGGAAACTTGGGGCTTTTAGAGGAGGTCCAGAAATTATGAGGGAGGGCTATATTAATTATCTATATAGAAGCAGGAAAACAAAAAGAAGCCACTATTGGCTCTCTGTACTGGGCTATAAAAAGGAAAGAGAAAATCAGGAAAAGGAGCCACCCAATGTAGGGTATTAAGAGAGCTGTTTCAGATTGAGTGGGAGCTGTGGTTAGAAGTATGCTTTACTAGGGCTCTGGTTACAATTAAAAAATGAACTAAGTGTTGCTAAAATCCTAAAACTCCTGATGGACAAACTAAACAGATTTAAGGAGAAATACAAATCATGCACAACATATAAAAATGTTTAGCTTGTAGAAGCCATTCATGCTTTTAATTAAAATTTTGATTTTTGCTTCCAGGTGCAAGGTAGGATTGTATGTTGGGCATGGGCATATAATGTGCTTTGGGCAATGAAGCAGAGTGAAATGATGTATGTCACTTGCAGAAGGAAGCAGAATAGTAGGAAATGAAGCAAAGAGGTAGTGAATGGTCACATAACATAGGACTATGGGCCATCGTAAGGCCTTAAATTTATTTCCTCTGAAGGAACTGGGAAGCCATTGGAAAGTTTGGGCTAAGGAGTGGCACGATGTGTACATGTGTAATAGCATCACGTGTGTTGTAAAGAAATTATACGGAGCAAGGGAAGAAGTAGGGAGGTTAGTAGGGAGGCTGCTGTACTAATTCGGGTAAAAGATGATGGCGGGCTGGACCGAGGTGGTGAGAAATGGCTGGACTCATTGGTACTAGAAAAGGGACATACACTGCACTTAAATGTTAATGTTTGTGGGCTTGGAACCCTCATTGTATGTATTTTTTATTTTTATTGAACTCCTAAATTTTGCACATTATGCTAGAACCTGGGGACAGAAAGAAATTATCAGAGGAAGAAAGCAGCTCAGTAGATATACTTATGAATTTAATTTCTATTTTGTGATGACACAATTTCAAAGTAATTATTTTTTTCAGAATAAAATTCGTTCAGTACAGTATTAATACAAACAAAAATCACTGACTCAGAAAAGAAAAATAATTACAATGTGAAATAAGTATAATTTTTGAGCAAGACATTAGGGTTTGAGTTATTTAGGTGGTTCTTTGCTTTTGGTTTCTGTGTATTGTTTTTAAATAATTTTTCGAGGATCGTTGAAACACAATGTTGCATTAATTTCAGATTATAGCATTGTGATTTGAGAAGTATATGCTATGCTTGCCACAGGTATACCTGTGTCTGTCACCTGCAACAGTATTACAGTATTATTGACTACATGCTGTATGCTCTGCCTTTTATTCCTGCGACTTATTCATTCCATCAATGGAAGCCTGTATCTCCCACTCTCCTTCCCGCATTTTTCCCATCTCCTCACCCCCTCCTCTCTGGCAACCATCAGTTGGTTTCCTGTAACTGTAGGTCTGACTCTGCTTTTGTTTACTCCTTTTTTTTTGGGTTCCACATGAGTGAAATCATATGGTATTTATTTGTCTTTGTCAGCCTCGCTTATTTCACTTTGCATAATACTCCCTAGGTTCATGTATGTTGCAGATGGCAAGATCTCCTATTCCATTGTGTGTGTGTATACCATGTCTGTCTTAACCGTTTACCTTTTGATGGACACCCAGGTTACTGCCATATCTTAGCTATTATAAATGACACTTTTATATCTTAGTTATTGTTAATAATGCATCCATAAATATAAGAGAGCATATATATTTTTCAAATTAGTGGGGTTTTGTTTTGTTTTGTTTTCTTTGGGTAAATACTCAATGGTGGATCTATTACATGATATGGTACTTCTATTTTTAACTTATTGAACTTATTGAGGAACATTCAGAAGGTTTTCCACCAAGGCTGTACCGCATTAAATTCCTATCAACAGTGAATGAGGTTTCCCTGTTCTCCACATTATTAACAATACTTGCTATTTCTTTTTTTTAATTATTACTATTGTAGTCATTCTAACATATGTGAGATGATACCTCACTGTGGTTTTGATTTGAATTTCTCTATTGGTGATTTTAATCGTCTTTTCTTGTGTTTGCTGGCCATCTGTATATCTTCTTTGGAAAAATGTCCTTGGAAAAATGTATGTGGTTTTTTAAAATTTATTTTTTTTAGCGTTCCAAGATTCATTGTTTATGCACCACACCCAGTGCAATATGTGCCTTCTTAATATCCACCACCAGACTCGTCCAACCCCACATCCCCCTCCCTTCCAAAACCCTCAGTTTGGGTTTCTTAGAGTCTACAGTCTCTCATGTTCGTTTCCCTCTCTGATTTACCCCAATTCACTTTTCCATTCCATCGCCTAATGTCCTCTATGTTATTCCTTATGCTTCTCAAGTACAGTCCATATATACAATGGAGTATTATGCCTCCATCAGAAAGGATGAATACCCAACTTTTGTATCAATAGGGACAGGACTGGAGAAGATTATGCTGAGTGAAATAAGTGAAGCAGAGAAAGTCAATTATCAAATGTATGTTCTTTTGCAAAATGGCCCTACGCCCTTTTATAAAAAAAAATTGCATTGGATTTTTGGTGTTAAATTATGTGAAGTTCTTTATAGATTTTGGATATTAATCCCTTATCAAATATATTGTATGCAAGTATTGTTCTTATTGGTGAAGGCTGCCTTTTTATTTTGTTGATTTTTTGTTTGCTGTGTAAAAGTTCTTTGTTTTGATATAGTCCTAATTGTCTATTTTCTCTCATTTCCCTGACCTGAGAGACGTATCTAGTAAATGCTGCTGTAGCTGATATCAGAAAAATTAATGCCTGTGCTGTCTTCTGGGATTTGTGTGGTTTCCAGTCTCATGTTTAGGTGCTTAATCCATTTTGAGTTATTTTATACATGGCATTAGAACATAGTACAGTTTCATTCTTTTACAGTGTAGTTTTGCTGTGCTCCCAGCATCATTTTTTGATGAGACTTTTTTTTTTAAGATTTTATTTATTTATTTGAAAAAGAAAGAGAAAATGAGAGAGAGAGAGAAACAGAGAGAGAGAGAGAGAGAGAGAGAGAGAGAGAGAAAGAATGGGTAGGGGGAGGAGCACAGGGAGAAGAAGATTTGCCACTGAGCAGGGAGCCTGATGCGGTACTCAATCCTAGGACTCTGAGCTTAACCCACTGAGCCACTCAGGGCCTGCAGCTTTTCCCTCATTTCCCTCAATTCCCCCATTTTCCCTCTCTTTCCCAGGCAACTAACTATCTTGCCTTGTTTGTCATAGATCAACATTCCAAATACATTCTACAAAGTCAGCATTGGTTTGGTTTATTTCTGGGCTCTCTATTCTGTTCTACTATGTATGTGTCTTTTTTGGCCAGTGCCATACTGTTTTGATGACTACAGATTTGTAGTATATCTTGAAATGTGCACTTATGGTCTCTAGCTTTGTCCTTTGCTCTTGGGATTGCTTTGTCTATTTGGGGTCTTTTGTAGTTCCATACAAGTTTTAGGATTATTTGTTGTAGTTAGGTGGACTAGATATGTTCTAGTTATATGGACAACATAAATGTTGTGGATATTTTAAATAGGCATTATATTAAATCTGTAGATGACTTTGGGTAGCATGGACATTTTAACAATATTGTTCTTCCAATCCATGAGCATGGATTTTTTTTTCCATTTACTTGTTTATCTTTAATTTATTTATTTCCTTTTTTTAAAAAAAGATTTTATTTATTTATTCGACAGACAGAGGTCACAAGCAGGCAGAGAAGCAGGCAGAGAGAGAGAGGAGGAAGCAGGATTCCCGCTGAGCAGAGAGTCTGATGCGGGGCTTGATCCCAGGACCCTGAGATCATGACCTGAGCCGAAGGCAGAGGCTTTAACCCACTGAGCCACTCAGGCGCCCCTATCTTTAATTTCTTTTATCAACATTTTATAGGTTTTGGAACACAGGTCTTTAATCTCCTTGGTTAAATTTATTCTTAAGTTATTTTTATTCTTTTTGGTTTAATTGTAAATATTATTATTTTCTTAATTTATCTTTCTGCTACTTCATTAATAGTGTATGGAAACTCTACTGATTTCCATATATTAGTTTTGTATACTGCAACTTTATTGAATTCATTTATTACTTCTAGTAGTTTATTGATGGAGTCTTTAGGATTTCCTATATAAAGTTTCATGTCATTTGAAAATAGCTGCAGGTTAACTACTTCTTTACCAACACAGATTTCTTTTCTTTCTTTTTCTTATCTAGTGCCATGCCTAGGACTTGCAGATTTTATCTTACATAGTAGTGAGAGTGGGTATCTTTATCTTGTTCCTGAACTTAGAGGAAAAGCTCTCAGGTTTTTTTTTTGTTTGTTTGTTTGTTTTTTTTTTTTTTTTTTACCATTAAGCTGTTAATTGTGGGTTTTTTCCACATATGGCCTTTATTATGTTAAGGTATATTTCCTTTATATCCATTTTGTTTAGAGTTTTTTCATGAACGAATGTTGAATTTCGTTAAATGCTTTTTCTGCATCTATTGAGATGATCACATGATTTTCATTCTTCATTTTGTTGCTATGTTGTATCATTTTGATATCCAAATACTGAACCACCCTTTTATCTCTGGGATAAATCCCACTTGATTATGGTGAACATCCTTTAAATGTATTGTTGAATGCAGTTTGGTAATATTGTGTTGAGGATTTTTTCATCTATCTTATTAGGGATATTGGCCTATAGTTTTCTTTTTATGTGGTGTCTCTGTCTTGTCTTTCATATTTGTTTGTTGGAAGGTTTTTTTTTTTTAAATTTATTTTTAAAATAATGTTACTGATTCAATTATATCAGTAGTACTTGATCTGTTCAAATTTTCTATTTTTTTTTCCTGATTCAGTTTTGGAAGATTGTACGTTCCTAGGAATTTATACATTTCTACTAGGTTGTCCAATTTTTTGACATACAATTTTCCATAGTATTCTAATTATTGTATTTCTGTGGTGTCAGTTTTTACTTCTCCTTTCTCATTTCTGATTTTATTTAGGTCCTTTTTTTAAAAATTTTTTATTTTTTATAAACATATATTTTTATCCCCAGGGGTACAGGTCTGTGAATCACCAGGTTTACACACTTCACAGCACTCACCAAAGCACATACCCTCCCCAATGTCCATAATCCCACCCCCTTCTCCCAAACCCCCTCCCCCCAGCAACCCTCAGTTTGTTTTGTGAGATTAAGAGTCACTTATGGTTTGTCTCCCTCCCAATCCCATCC
>NC_081571.1:26485445-26485977 GCF_022355385.1 Mustela nigripes
TCTGTGATGTCCATCTGGTCCAGTGTGTCGTTTAAAGCCTTTATTTCCTTGCTGATCTTTTGCTTGGATGATCTGTCCATTTCAGTGAGGGGAGTGTTAAAGTCCCCTACTATTATTGTATTATTGTTTATGTGTTTCTCTGATTTTGTTATTAATTGGTTTATACAGTTGGCTGCTCCCACGTTGGGGGCATAGATATTTAAAATTGTTAAATCTTCTTGTTGGACAGACCCTTTGAGTATGATATATATCCTTCCTCATCTCTTATTATACTCTTTGGCTTCAAATCTAATTGATCTGATATAAGGATTGCCACTCCTGCTTTCTTCTGATGTCCATTAGCATGGTAAATTCTTTTCCATCCCCTCACTTTAAATCTGGAGGTGTCTTCGGGCTTAAAATGAGTTTCTTGGAGGCAGCATATAGATGGGTATTGTTCTTTTATCCATTCTGATACCCTGTGTCTTTTGACAGGGGCATTTAGCCCATTCACATTAAGGGTAACTATTGAGAGATATGAATTTAGTGCCAT